>NC_092278.1:5563485-5573585 GCF_036320965.1 Panulirus ornatus | reverse complement strand
TTGTGCGCAGGAGGAAGGATATGCAGGAAATGAGATGTTTAAGGACAATGTGTGGTGTTAGGTGGTTGGATCGAGTAAGTAACGTAAGTAAGAGAGAGTGTGTGGAAATAAAAAGAGCGTGGTTGAGAGAGCAGAAGAGGGGTGATTGAAATGGTTTGGGCACAAGGAGAGAATGAGTGAGGAAAGATTGGACCAAGGGGATATATGTGTCCGGAGTGGAGGGAACGAGGAGAAGAGGGAGACCAAATTGAGGTGGAAAGATGAGTGAAAAAGATTTGTGTGACGGGGCCTGAACATGCAGGAGGGTGAAAGGAGGGCAAATGGAATAGAGTTATTGGGAGCGATGTGGTATATATATTAAAATAAATTAGATAAATATATAAAAAATTTAAAAATAAAAACCGAGTGACTTGCTTGTCAGTGATTAATCGGGCATGTGAAGCGTCGGGTATACCATGGAAAGCTGTGTAGGTATAGCATATTTTGCGTTGTGGACCGTATGTATAAACATGTGTAATGGGGTGGTTGGCCATTGCTTTCGTCCTTTTTTCCTTGCCTACCACGTCAAACGAGTCGGGAGAACACGACAAAGCAAAAAAAAAAAAAACCATATTGCCATGATGCCCTATTTTCATTTTTTTTTCTTATATTTTGAAGGAGGTGGCTGTCTTTTAAGTGTTACCTATGATAGTTAGAGTAGTATATTTCAAGTTAGCTGTATCGTTCGTGATGATATTTTTTTCTGTTAGAAATATTGCTGTGACGGCAATACTAACATATCAGATATATAGGCATTGGTGATATATCGCTTAGCAGTTAAACTATATTTGGTGCTTCTTTGGGTATTTTTCTATCTGAATATTTTTTGCCATGGCAGCTACATTATCAAAGTATACTATATTTTCATGAAGCTATATTGTCATGGTGACGACATTTGCACGGTGGCTTTATTGTAATTCCAATACAATGCACGCACATTATCTTGGTCGCTATAACCTGTTGATGGCAATATTGGACTTGATAATTTTGTCGACGGGATATATTTGTTCCATTACCTACCATATTGTTGTGATTATATGATCGATGAAAACATATATTCATTGCTGCTTCTTAGGTATTGTAAGTGTATGTTAAGGATATCAATATCATCATATCACTTAAACTGTCATGGTTTTATACTGTGATATTGTTTAGTCAACCTGAAGATTATATGAATCATGATTGGTCAATATAAGGGAAACTATAATGTTAATGCCGAAGATATTTCATTAGAAAAAATGTCATTGCCAAAATTTCATGACATCTATAATATTTGGCAGGTACAGTTTCAAGATGGTAACTTTGATTTTCTGGTCTATACTGTCAAGGTGTCTATATCATAATGATATATCCTGTCTTTGGTCGCTATTTTGTCATAGAGACTATTGTTGTCCTGCCCGGCTAAAATGTTTGCTATGAATCAAAAGCGACTTATTAGACTCAGTATCTAAATTGTCGTGTAGTTTATACTGCCAAAATGAATATGATTTGTATATTTCTTATTTTCCTTCTTTGACAAAAATTTGTCCACATCAGTTTATATGATCACATCTGGCTATATTGTTATAAGAGGAATAAATTGCCGTCATACTATATTATCATAATGGCCAATTATCAGGCAGACATGTTACATGAGGCTATATTTTCAGAAATTTATATAGTCATTGTAAGTTTATTATCAAGGTGACAAATGACATGGTGATGATTTGCATCGTAACATGATATAAATGGGGAAGAACTATGATGGTGGCTTTATTACGTTGCAGGTATTTTCAATGTTGCACTTTGTGATATGGCTTTGTTGTCATTGTAGCTATAGTGTCTGGGGAAACATATTTACATAGTGCAGTATGTCCATTATGACCATACCGTCCATTTTGGCTATCAACTTCATTTTAGTTACATTGCTACAATGTAAAAAACGTCACAATTAGCTATATTTGGCAAGGTGACCCTTTATATAGGTGATATATTGTCATTATTTAACTCTTGCATACTTTGTCAGAAGCGAAATATAGTCATGATAACTAAATTTCTATGGTGGACAATTGTCATTGCACTATATTAACATATATGACTATATGTCAAAGGGCTATATTGGCAAGAAAAACGATATAGTCATGGTTGACTTTTAACATGAATTTTTTAAAAGTCATAAATGAACTGTATTATCGTAGAAGATTTTTTTTAATGCTGTTGATATTGCCCCTTGAGGATATACCATTATAGAAAGAAATTGGTCATTTGATTTAAATTATTTGGTAACTAAATTACCATGACAGCTATACAGTCATGGTTCAGAGTTCCTGTCATGGTAAATTTTTATTACTGTTTCTACATTGCAATGAAAACAAATGGTAGTTGCTATATTTTCATGGAAGGTTAATTTTATCATGCCGATTATATTGGCCTATCTGAGTATAATGTCATGGTGACTATGTTCCAATATTATCTAAATTGACATATAATTTTGTCCAAATTGATGGCAATATTGTCTTTAGAGACGGTAACTATCATTGTTATCTGTATTGTTCACGGTGGTTGTAATGTGAACGTGACTAATATAGTAGTAGGCTACATTGTCGTTACGATCACATTCCTTATTGTAACTATATTACCATAGTGGCTGTATTGTTTAGATCACTAAAAATCCATGATGCTATTTCTCATTTTTGTAATATAACAAGGAGGTGAGCTGTCTTTTCATGTAGGAAATATTGTCAGAGTACTATATTGTCGAGTATTGGGGTTAATATATTTCTTTTTCTTACGGTATATTATATGATGGCAATAATACCATTTGGCGAATTGGCGATGGCATATAGTGTATTAGCAGCTAAAACTGCTTGTTGTGGATATTTTTCAATTGTATATTATATCAAGGTAGCTACATAGTCAAGGTTACTAATATTTGCATGGTAGATACATTGTCAGTGAAACATTGGCATGGTGGTTATGTATCTTAATTCAATATAATGCAGCCTGGCTACATTACTCTTGGTCGCCTGTAATCAACTTGATGGCTATATTGTTTATGGTAATTTTGCCTTTCGGGATATATTTTGTAGAGACAATACAGTTTTGATTATATGATTCATGATAATGTTTCATGAAACTATGTGGCATTGTAAGTGTAAGTGAAATTGATAACATCTCATCAGTCACTTAGATGGTCCCATTGTTTTTACTCTAATGATCCTTGTTTATGTCAACCTGCTGATTATATAATCCCATATTGGTGTATGGATTACTGGTAACTTATTATAATAACGTTTATTTCAATGTGAAAATTTTGTCATGTTTGACTGCAATCATGACAGCTATAATGTAATGAGCATATCATGATGATTAAATCCTTCTGAGTCACTGATTTTTCACAGAGACTATATTGTCCTAACGCTATATTTTTTCTGTAAACCGAAAAAGACCTATCAATTATCAGTCTATAAAATGTCAAGTGCATAAATCCATTGTGATTCAAGTTGAATTGTTTCTGTAATTTTTTATTAAAATATTATAATGTCATAACAAGCTAAATGATCATGGTAAGCCTTAATGTAAAAGTGAAAAGATTGCGTCGTGACTATATTTTCATAAAGGCTAAAATGTCATAGAAATATCCTTGACATGGTGGCTATATTTTCAATGATATTTTATACATCATTGTAAGATTTCTAACAAGGTGACTCTGTTGTCCCAGTTGCAGAGTTAAATCGTGATATTAAATGTCAAGATGCCTGTAATGCCATTGTGCTATATTGTAGTTTGCTGTATTTTGATTTTAACGTTTTGTGGAAGGGTAAGCTTACTGTCAGTGTACCTATAGTGTCCCAAAGAGAATATATTTTACATAGTCGAATTATTGTTATTACGAACATACCTGTCCATTATTGGCCATTTCCTTATTTTGCTTACATTCTATCATATATAAATCACACCTTGGCTATATTAGCAATGTATCTTTTTTTACTGTTGCTATATTTTCAGATTTCAATCATGCAAAGTTTTGTCGTAAGTGAAACATTTATCATGATAACTATAACATTCCCGGTAACTATATTTTGGCATTTAAGACTATATTGTTATTATGACAATGATATCATGTTGGAATATCATGCGCTAAGAGTAACTTATTGACATGGTGTCTATTTCAGCATGATGATTATATATGTCATGGTGACTACATTTTCACGGTATTTTTATATTGGTGTTGGGTTTGCCCTTGAGGATGTAATCATTATAAAATCGAGATACTCATTTTGATTAAATCACTAGGGGCCTACATTGTCGTGATATGCGAAAATTGTAATATTTTCAGGAATGTCATTGTATATATATTATTAGCTGGGCTTAAATTCCCAATGGAACCATAGTAGCATAAGAGTAGCTATATTTTCTTAATATAATCATTTGTTATGTCGATTATATTCCACTTGTTGTTGTATATTGTCATGGTGACTGTTTGCATAAAATCTATACTGTCAATTGATTTGTTGAATTGGTGGCTAAACTGTCATACTGTAATGTCATGGGGTCCTGTAATTGTCATGGTGGTTAGTATTGTCATCGGTCTATTATGGGGCCTGCGTATTATATTCCATTAAGATAATAATAATACGGTAAATATATAGCCATGGTGCGTAAATTGTTAAATGAATATATTGCCATGAAGGCTATTTGTATTTTTTGTTTAGATTACAAGGGATTGATAGTCTTTCATGTACGTATATTGTTTAATCATCAGAATACAATCCAAAAAAGACAATGATAGTCCGCCATGCCATAATTTTTCATTACTGATATGGGTAATCATGATAAAATATCGCTAATAACAGAATAAGCACGATTAGATAATGACAATATACCACCTAAAAAAAAAATCACCTTACCCGTAATAGCCAAAGTGACGATAAATATAACATAGCAATGTAAGCTAAAAAATAGAAATAGCCAAAATAAACTTTATCACAAATTAAAATTGCATCACTATGAAAATTTGTTTCCAATGAAATATAAGCTACACTGACATTAAAGCCAATACACTAAATAGTAACATTGAAAACGCAACAAACGACAATAATAGCCACACATGATTGACAACCACCATAACGATAAATGTTACAACATAAATCAATGCACTGTGAAATTAAGAAACTTAAAATTTTTTTAACAATTACCATAAAAGTAATAAGGAATATAGCCATCATATCACATATTTCCCATGACAATTTAGCATTATGATATATAGTCCCCCCCCCACAACTACAATAAATATATTCTCTATAACAACAAGCCACCATGGGCCATAAAAAATAATAAACAATATAGTCAACGCAACATTACAGAAACCATCATAATAGTATTCAACAACGTCAATATAGCCCACCAAACAATCTGGTTACCGTGAACAAAAATCGCTTCGGGATCAATAGAAAACATATAAGCCACTGAAGTATCAATAGTGGTCCAGAGACAATAGCGTCCAAAACAGAATTTATCATACTAACAAGCCGCCTTGACAGTATAGGCCCATGACACAATGTCAGAACTATGAATGTACCTCCATACAACCAATATAGCTACTATCAAATGAAAGTCAACAACGAAAATGATCAAAAAAGATATAGCCATTGCTATATAGTTTACAATAATCATACATTAATGATGATTAAAGTAATCAGCATTTTCACAAAACACCATCACCGTTTACAAAGCATTACAGTTAAGTTACATGATGAATGAATATCCAGACACACTCTCAAGAAGCCAATAAGCCGTCATAGAAATATTATCATGATCATATAATCACAACCAAATTGTAGGTAAATACAAAATACAACGCCCACGATGAAATGACCGTCGTATATAGCCATCAATTTGAATACTCGACCAAGATAAGTAGCCAGACGGCGTTATATGAAACATAACAATACACCCCGCCATGCAATAACGCGTCAGTTTTACAATGAAGCTTGCATGAAATATAGTAACCATGACAATGTAGGTTACCAAAGATAATGTAATTCCCATCAAACAAATATCCAAACAACAGTTGGGATGCGAACACTATATCACTATGCTAATCTTGCCAAAATTATAGTAGGCCATCTTGGCAATATACCTAAAGGAAAAAAAATACCCCCAAATAAGATAGCTAACTCAACAATCATAGCAACTCAGAAAAAGCAATGATGGCAGTAAGTTACCAATAAAAGAATGAAATCTAAACGACATATAGCCCATATGACCAAACCGAGTCACGATAACAAGACAACCATGATGACCATACAGGCAACATACAATAACAGTCTCTTATGACAAAATAGCCATCAATTAAATAAATCAAAATGACAACAAGAATTATGGCAAAGCAGTACACTCATGACAATAAATATCAAAAATACTAATAACAAAATGATCAAACCATGAAAATATCAGCACCCAGCCACCTATGGCTTCCATTGTAATGTAGCCAATATAATATACATATCACCAATACAGTACTAGAACTATAACAATATAGCATATCATGACAATAGGAATTACACCTCTAATTATAAACAAATTGAATATCCTTTTTTTATAATGATATATCATCAAGGTAAATTCAACACCATTATAAGTCTACAATGTAACGTAGTCACAAGTAGTTATCTTAGCATAAAATCCACTAAGAGATTGTATCAAATGACAATATAGCCAAACATGACAATATACTGTCACATTAATGGATATAGTTTTTATCAAGATAATGTATACTTATGAAAAATATACATGGTTAAAAAAAGAATGACAATATAGGCAAACTATACAGAGATCACCTTTGGCAATATAGCCAAAGATGAACGATATGAAATCTTCGCAATGTAACCAAAATGAGCAATATCCAAAATGGACGATAACTTGATAATGACAATACTGCTTACTCACGAAACATATATTTCCATGGACACTATAGCTACCATGAAAATAAAGCAAGACTACACAAAAGAGTAACATTGAAAATACAGGAACATTACAATATAGCCACCATGATAATGCAGCTAATGGACATTTCATGTCAACGATAAACATCAATCGCCAGGCTATAGAGTCACCATATCAGTAATCTTTCAATGACTTTTATGAATATAATGAAATAATAGCCCTCATGTCAACTATATTTCCATGAAAAATTTAGACATTATGATAATGTAGTCACGACGACAAGATATTCACTGTGACAAAAAAGCTACCATGATCATATAAACTGATTATGACAATATAGATTTCAGGGTTTGTAGTGTCCAGGACAATATAGAAATTACGGCAACACAGTAACCATGAGAATATGACTCACAAATGCAATTAAATTCGTCATAACAAAATGATCCAACCATGAAAATATGGTTACCCTGCCAATATGACTTTAATTTTAATGTAACCAATATAATATAAATTCAACATGACAGTACTGAAACTATAATAATAATGCAATATCATGGGAATATATTCACATGATAATATAAAAAAAAGGAAATTTTCGTTTTTATGATATATCTTCAAGGTCAAATAAAACACCATTAAATATGCTACAATGAAAATGCAGTCAAACTGTCATTATAACCATCATTCATGAAATAGTCACCATGACAGTATGGTATCTTAGCAATATAGCCACTACGGATTATAGTCTAATGTCAACAATGTACAATGACAATATACTGTCACCTTAATAGTAAAGTTATCACGATAATGTATCGCTTATGAAAAAATATGCATGACTAACAAGAATGTCAATATAGCAACTATAAGAGAGATCACCTCGACAATATAGCCAAGCTAATGATATGTAAATCTTCGTAATATAACCAAAATGAGTAGATAGCCAAAATGACGGTATGTTCATAATGAAAATACTGCTGCTATGATAATATATCCCCTATGACACTATACCTACAATGACAATAAAGCAATCTTCACAAAAGAGGAACAGTGAAAATACAAGCAAATGATTATATAGCCACCATGAAAGTATAGTCACTATGACAATAATGTCACGATATAATTCATTGACTACATAAACATCATGAAAATATGGCTTCTATGTCAACATACTTACCATGACAGTTTAGCCAATATGATAATATTGTCAAGACTGCAATATATTCACTATAACAATATAGCCATGATCATATAAGTGATATGACAATACAGTGAACGAAACAATAAGGAAGCCTTCAAATTATATTCATTATGGCAATATAAGCACCTGACAATATTGATGCTGTGAGAAAATAGTCTCTTTTGGATCATAGCAAACATATAGGCTCAAGGACAATATCGTGTCCATGATAAAATAGCGACCAAGAAAGATTTTTAATTAAGATATAGTCACCTTGACAGTATAGCCGATAAAACAATGAAACAAAAATGAAAATGTACCTGCCTTAACAATATAGCTACCATGAAAATGCAGGCAACATTACAAAATTGTCACAATGAAATATAATCGCCATTACAATTTAGTTACCATAATCATATATCAATCATGATAATATCATCAGGAGGCTGACATAAACACCATCACAGTATAAAAATCATGACAATATAGAGACATGATGATATGATATTACATCCACTTGCACTCACATTACCGAATAAGCCGCCATGAAAATATTGTTATCATGATCATGATTAAAACAAAATTGTAATTAATGACAAAATATATCCCCAACGACAAAATTAACCATAGCCAATTACTATAGCCAGCAAGTAACAAATTATAGCGACCAAGATACTGTTGTCTAGGATTGGCACTTATATTGAAAATAAACAATACACCACCAAATGGCAATATCGTCACCATGACAATGGAGCTACCATGAAAATATATTAACATTGACATTGTAGCTACTATGATAATAAAATCCTATGGAACATATCCATAATAACTGTTTATTTCCTACGACACTATATCACCATGGCAATATCGCCAAAATGTTAGTCTAGGCATCATGGCAATATACCACCAGAAAAAGAAAATAAGCACCACAATGATATAGCTAACTTAACAATATAGCTACCCTGATAATACATTCAATATGAAAAGACAGTCACCTCCTTACAGTATAACAAAAAGGAAAAATAACCATCATGGCAATGCATAGTCCACTATCAATTAAGTCACCATGGCAATATAGTTACCATAACAATGTAATCATAACTGGAATATAACCAACATGACTATATAGTGAAGATGACATGCAACCATCATGACAATACAGGCAAGATGACATGAGAGTTCTACGACAATATTGCAATCGCTTCAACAAATTAATGATAATATAGATATTACTGGAAGACAGTGACCATGACTATTATTACAAATTGATTATAACCGCCAATAACAAAATTTCCTACCATGAAAATTTAGTCACCCTGCCACTGCAATATAGCTAACATAATAATTACATTCACTACGTACAGTACTGAACCCTTTAAAACGATAGCATATCATGACAATGTAGTCACCTGATGACAGGTCGCGCACCAAGTACGACGTGTAGGAGCGCTATCGGCTTTCAGAGCAAGGTTTGTAGCTATTCCTCCCTGCGTTGTCGCAACACTTGCTTTGTTTTGAGGTTTTATCTTACATGATCATGATTGGATGTATGATTATCGAAACCATAATGTGATATCGTTTGTATTTCATTGTAATGAATTTGTCATAGTAACTATATTTTCAATGTAAGCTATTCTTGTTATGGTAGGTACATTTTCATGTTTGTTCCATGCTTTATTGGCTATACTGTCAAGGTGACGGTATTGTGATGATAAATCTGCCTTTCTTCACGATCTTGTCATAGAGACTATATTCTCTTGGACGCTATTGCTATATGTTTGCTATGATCCAAAAATGACTATTTTGTCACAGTATCTATATTTTCATGTGGCTGTATTCTCAGAGTGGGATATAAATTTATAAATGCGTTTATTGTTGCGGTGACTATATTGTCATATCATTTATGTGATCACGGTTGCTTTATTGTATGGTGTATATATTAGCGTCTTGTCATATT
>NC_092278.1:5550689-5563385 GCF_036320965.1 Panulirus ornatus | reverse complement strand
TGGTGATTTATCGTCTTTGCAGCTAAACTCTTGTTGTGGCTATCTTATGGGTATTTTCTATCTTGAATATTTTGCCATGGCAGCTACATTATCAACGTTACTATATTTTCATAGTAGCTATATTGTCATAGTGACGACATTGGCACGGTGGCTCTATTGTAATTCTCAATAAAATGTTCGCTACATTATCTTGGTCGCTATAACAAGTTGATGGCTATATTGCAATGATTAATTTTGTCGTTGGGGATATATTTGTCACTACCTACAATATTGTTGTGATTATATGATCATGATAACAATATATTCATGGCGGCTTCTTTGGTATTGTAAGTGTAAGTGTATGGATATCATATCATCATGTGACTTATACTGCCTTGGTTTTTATACTGTGATATTGTTTATGTCAACCTGCTGATTATATGATCATGATTGGTCGATGATTATGGTAACTATATTGTAATGAAGATGATATTTCATTATGATAATTTTGTCATGTTGACTAAAATTTCATGACATCTATAATGTTTTGGCAGTTACAGTTTCATGATTGTTACATTGTTTTATGGTCTATACTGTCAAGGTGTCTATATTATAATGATATATCCTGTCTTGGTCGCTATTTTGTCATAGAGACTATGTTGTCCTGCCGGCTATATGTTTGCTATGATTCAAAAGCGACTATTTGTCTCAGTATCTATATTGTCATTTAGTTATACTGCCATAGTGAATATGATTTGTATATTTCTTTTTTGCTTCTTTGACTGTATTGTCACATCAGTTATATGATCACTGTGGCTATATTGTTATAGTGTATAAATTGCCGTCATGACTATATTATCATCATAGCCAGATTATCATGGCAGGCATGTTGACATGGAGGCTATATTTTCATGATATTTATATACTCATTTTAAGTTTATTATCAAGGTGACTAATGGCATGGTGATGATTTGTATCGTGACATTTTTATCATGGTGGATGAACTATGATGGTGGCTATATTCTCGTTTGCTGTATTTTCAATATTGCTCTTTTGTGAATATGCCTTTGTTGTCAGTGTAGCTATAGTGTCATGGGGAACATATTTCCGCAGTGGCAGTATTGTCATTATGACCATACCGTCATTTTGGCTATCTTTTCATTTTAGTTGCATTGCTATAATGTATATATCGTCACCTTAGCTATATTGGCAAGGTGATCTTTTTATAGGTGATACTTTGTCATTATTTAACTCTTGCATACTTTGTCATAAGCGAAATATTATCATGATGATTATATTTCTATGATGACAATATTGTCACAGCGACAATATTATCATTATGACAATAATGTCACAGTGGCTATATTGTCAAGATAACTATATTGTCATGGTGACTTTTTTATCATGATTTTTATAATGTCATAGTGACTGTATTTTCGTAGAAGCTTTTTCAATGGTGTTCATATTGCCCTTGAGGATATAGCATTATAGAAGAGAAATTGTCATTTTGATTAAATTAACAGCTGACTACATTACCATGATATGCTATACTGTTATGTTTTCAGTACTGTCATGGTAAATCTTTTATTACTGTTTCTACATTGCAATGGAAACCAAAATGGTAGGTGGCTATATTTTCATGGTAGGATAATTTTATCATGGCGATTATAATGCATTTCTGAGTATATTATCATTGTGATTATATTACCATAATATCTATATTGTCATATAATTTGTCAAATTGATGGCAATATTGTCTTAGAGACGGTACTGTCATGTTATCTGTATTGTCACGGTGGTTGTATTGTAATCGTGACTATATAGTCATGTTGGCTACATTGTCGTTAAAATCACATTTTTATGATAACTATATTACCATAGTGTTTGTATTGTTAAATCATTATATCGGCATGATGGCTATTTGTCAGTTTTGTTATATAACAAGGAGGAGACAGTCTTTTCATGTTGGCAATATTGTCAGAATAGCTATATTGTCGAGTATTGGGTATATATATTTCTTTTCTGGCGGTATATTATCATGATGGCAATAATAACATTTTGGTGATATTGGCATGGCGATATAGTGTTTTAGCAGCTAAACTCTTGTTGTGGATATTTTTCAATTGTATATTTTATCATTGTAGCTACATAGTCAATGTTACTATATTTTCATGGTAGCTACATTGTCGTGGTGAAGACATTGGCATTGTGTATTCCTACTTTGAATATAATGCCGTCCTGGCTACATTATCTTGGTCGCTGTATCAACTTGATGGCTATATTGTTTTGGTTAATTTTGTCTTTCGGGATATATTTTGTAGAGACAATACTGTTGTGATTATATGATCATGATAATATTTTCATGAAAACTTATGTCGTATTGTAAGTGTAATTGAATGGATATCATCTCATCATGTCACTTAAATTGTCGTGGTTTTTACACTATGATCTTGTTTATGTCAAACTGCTGATTATATAATCATGAATTGTGTATGATTATGGTAACTATATTGTAATGTTTTATTTCATTGTGATAATTTTGTCATGTTGACTACAATTCTATGACAGCTATAACGTTATGACCATATCATGATGATAAATCCTGTCTGAGTCACTGTTTTTTCACAGAGACTATATTGTCCTGGAGTCTATATTTTTGCCATGATCCGAAAACGACTATCTATTAACAGTATCTATATTGTCAGGTGGTTATATTGCCATTGTGAATATGAGTTAAATGTTTCTATATTTTTGCTTTGATTATATTGTCATATCAGTTATATGATCATGGTAGCTACATAATGGCTAAATTGTCATACCAAATATCTTGACATGGGGGCTACATTTTCATGATATTTATAAAGTCATTGTATGATTACTGTCAAGGTGACTCTATTGTCCTAGTGATTGAGTTATAACGTGATATTATTGTCAAGATGGCTGTATTGTCACGGTGGCTATATTGTAGTTTGCTGTATTTTAATTTTTCGCTTTTGTGAAGATAGCTTTACTGTCAGTGTACCTATAGTGTCATGGAGAATATATTTTCATAGTGGAATTGTTGTCATTATGAACATTCCGTCATTTCGGCAATTTCCTTATTTTGGTTACATTTCTATCATAAACATATCATCGCTTTGGTTATATTAGCAACGTGATTTTTTTTACGGTTGCTATATTTTCATTTTTCTAGTCATGCATTTTTTGTCGTAAGTGACACATTATCATGATAACTATAACATTCCGGTAACTATATATTGGCATTTTAACTATATTGTTATTATTACAATAATAACATGTTACATATCTTGCCAAAGTAACTTTATTGTCATGGTGTCTATTTCATCATGATGGTTATAATGTCATCGTGACTAAATTTTAACGGTAGTTTTTATATTGGTGTTGGGTTTGACCTTCAGGATGTATCATTATAAAACGAGATTCTCATTTTGATTAGATCATTAGGGGACTACATTTTCGTGATATGCTATATTTGATATGTTTTCAGGAATGTCATTGTATATGTATTATTATGTTGGCTATATTTCAATGGAAGCCATAGTGGCAGAGTGGCTATATTTTCATAATATAATCATTTTGTTATGTCGATTATGTTCCACTTGTGTGTGTATTGTCATAGTGACTATTGCCATAATATCTATACTGTCATTTGATTTGTTGAATTGGTGGCTATACTGTCATAATGTAATATCATGGTTCCTGTATTGTCTTCGTGGTTGTATTGTCATCGTGTCTATATGGTCATGGTAGTTTATTTCCATTAACATTATATTGATATGGTAACTATATTGCCATGGCGGCTATATTGTTAAATGAATATATTGCCATGATGGCTATTTGTTATTTTTTGTTATATTACAAGGGGGTGATTGTCTTTTCATGTTGCCTAAATATCAGGGTACCTATATTGTTATCATAAGATTACAGTCATAAAGACAATAAAGTCGCCATGCCAATATTTTCACCTTAATGATATGGGTATCATGATAATATATCGCTTATAACAGAATATGCACAATTAAAAAATGACAATATACCACCAATAAAAATAATCATCTTCCCAATATAGCCAAGGTGACGATACATATAACATAGCAATGTAACCCAAATTAGAAGATAGCCAAAATGACTTTATTTCATAATGACAATTGCGTCACTATGAAAATTTATTCTCAATGAAAGTATAGCTACACTGACATTAAAGCCATATTCACTAAATAGTTACATTGAAAACGCATCAAACGACAATATAGCCACCATGATTGTACAGCCACCATAACAATAATGTTAAAACATAAATCAATCACTGTGATATTAGAGTAAACATGACAAAATCTTTACAATTACCATAAAAGTATCATGAGAATATAGCATCCATATCAACAAATTTCCCATGACAATTTAGTCATTATGATAGATGATAGTATAGTCACAACTACAATATATTCACTATAACAACAAGCCACTATGGTCATATAACTGATATAACATTATAGTCAATGCAACATTAAAGAAACATTCACAATAAGTTCAGAACGTCAATCTAGCCACCTGACAATATAGATACCGTGAGAAAATACTCGCTTTCGGATCATAGGAAACATATAGCCTCTAAAGTATAAAGTGTCCAGTAGACAATAGCGTTCAAAACATAATTCATCAATACTATACAGCCGCCTTGACAGTATAGCCCATAAAACAATGTCAGAACCATGAAAATGTACCTGCCATGCCAATATAACGACTATCAAAATGAAGTCAACATACCAAAATGATCAAAAAAGATATTGCCATTGCTCTATAGTTACAATAATCATACATTAATTATGATAATGTAATCAGCATTTTCACATAAGGACCATCACCGTTTAAAAGCATGACATTAAGTTACATGACGATATGATATCCAGACACATACACTCAAGATGCCAACTAAGCCGTCATAGAAAAATTATCATGTTCATATAATCACAACCAAATTGTAGGTAAAGACAAAATACGTCCCCAACGATGAAATTGACCATAGCAATATAGCCATCAAGTTGATATAGCGACCAAGATCATGTAGCCAGGATGGCGTTATATTGAACATAAAAACACACCCGCCATGCCAAAATCGTCATCTTTACAATGTAGCTTGCATGAAATATAGTAACCTTGACAATGTAGGTACCCTGATAATGCATTCCCATGAAAAAATGTCAAAAACAACGGTTGGGCTGGGAACACCATATGACCATGCTAATCTTGCCAAAACTCTAGTATAGCCATCATGGAAATAAACCAAAAGGAAAAAATACCAACCACAATAAGATAGCTAACTTAACAATATAGCTACTCGAACAAAAAGCCATGATGGCAATATAGTTACAATAAGAATGTAATCTTAACGACAGTATAGCAATCATGATCATAGAGTCACGATCACAAGACAACCATGATGACCATACAGGCAACATGACAATATAATCTCTATAGAAATATTGTCATCAATTTAATAAATCAAATGACAATATAGAAATTATGGCAACACAGTCACCATGACAAAATATTCAAATTACAATAAAATACTATTAACAAAATGATCAAACCATGAAAATATAGCCACCCTGCCACTATGGCTTCCATTGTATTGTAGCCAACATAATATACATTTACCATGACAATACTGAAACTATAGCAATATAGCATATCATGACAATGTATTCACCTTATAATTTAAACTAAATGAAAAATCCGTTTTTATAATGATATATCTCCAAGGTTTAAA
Source organism: Panulirus ornatus (assembly GCF_036320965.1). Taxonomy (NCBI): domain Eukaryota; kingdom Metazoa; phylum Arthropoda; class Malacostraca; order Decapoda; family Palinuridae; genus Panulirus; species Panulirus ornatus. The sequence continues at coordinate 5,557,615 of NC_092278.1, read as the reverse complement.
CAACACCATTAAATAAGCTACAATGAAATTTTAGTCACATGTAGTTAGCAATATAGCCACTAAGAGATTGTAGTCATAGTGACAATATAGTCACCATGACAATATACTGACACTTTGATAATATAGTTATCAAGAAAATGTATCACTCAGAAAAAAATATACATGATTAAAAGAAATGACAATATAGCAACTATAAAGAGATCACCGTGCCAATATAGCCAAGGTGACGATATGTAAATCTTCGCAATGTAACCAAAATGAGGAGATAGCCAAAATGACGATATGTTCATAATGACAATACTGCTACTCCGAAAATATATTCCCCACGACACTATAGCTACAATGACAATAAAGAAATCTTCACAAAAGAGTAACATTAAAAATACAGGAAACGACAATATAGCCACCATGACAATGTAGCTATCGTGACAATAATGTCACGATATACATCAATCGCCAGGCTATTAGAGTCACCTTGACAGTAATCTTTCAATGAATTTATGAATAACATGAAAATATAGCTTTCATGTCAAAATATTTCCTATGACAATTTAGGCATTATGATAATATAGTCACGACGAAGAGATATTCACTATGACAATAAAGCTACCATTATCATATATCTGATATGACAATATAGATTTCAGAATATGTAGTGTCCAGGACAATATAGAAATTACGGCAACACAGTAACCATGAGAATATACTCACAAATACAATAAAATCGTCATAACAAAATGATCCAACCATGAAAATATAGTTACCCTGCCACTATGACTTTAATTGTAATGTAACCAACATAATATACATTCAACATGACAGTACTGAAACTATAACAATATCGCATATCATTGATATATATTCACATGATAATTAAAAAGAAAGGAAATTTTAGTTTTAACACCATTAAGTATGCTACAATGAATATGCAGTCAAATTGTCATTATAACCATCATCAAGAAATAGTCACCATGACAGTATAGTTATCTTAGCAATATAGCCACTAAGAGATTATAGTCATAATGTCAACATTGTCACAGTGACAATATACTGTCACCTTAGTAGTAAAGTTATCACGAAAATGTATCGCTTATGAAAAAATATGCATGACTAAAAAAATGAGAATATAGCAACTGTAAAAGAGATCACCTTGACAATATACCCATGGTGACGATATGTAAATCTTGGCAATATAAACAAAATGAGTAGATAGCCAAAATGACGGTATGTTCATAATGACAATACTGCTGCTATGAAAATATGTCCCCCATGAAACTATAGCTACAATGACAATAAAGAAATCTTCACAAAAGAGTAACAGTGAAAATACATCAAACGACTATATAGCCACCAAGAAAGTACAACCACTATGACAATAATGTCACAATATAATTCACTGACTATATAAACATCATGAAAATAAGGCTTCCATGTCAACATACTTACCATGATAATTTAGCCAATATGATAATATAGTCAAGACGGCAATATATTGACTATAACAATATAGCCATGATCATCTAAATGTTATACCAGAACAATAAGGAAGCCTTCAAATCATATTCATTATGGCAATATAAACACCTGACACTATTGATGCTGTAACAAAATAGTGTCTTTCGGATCATAGCAAACATATAGGCTCCAGGACAATATAGTGTCCATGACAAAATAGCGACCAAGACAAGATTTTTAATTAAGATATAGTCACCTTGACAGTATAGCCGATAAAACAATGAAAGAACAATGAAAATGTACCTGCCATAACAATATAGCTACCATGAAAATGCAGGCAACATGAAAAAATTGTAACAATGAAATATAATTACAATTTAGTTACAATAATCACATATCAATCATGATGATATCATCAGGAGGCTGACATAAACACCATCGCAGTATGAAAACCATGACAATATAGTGACATGATAATATGATATCCATACACTTGCACTCACATTACCAAATAAGCCGCCATAAAAATATTGTTATCATGATCATATGATTAAAACAAAATTGTAGTTAATGACAAAATATATCCCCAACGACGAAATTGACCATAGCAATATAGCCAGCAAGTAAATATAGCGACCAAGATAATGTAGTTAGGATGGCATTATATTGAAAATAACAATACAGCCACAATGGCAAAATCGTCACCATTACAATGGAGCTACCATGAAGATATAACAAAATTGAAAATGTAGCTATCATGATAATAAAATCCCATGGAACATATCCACAATAACAGTTTATTTGCTAAGACACTATATCACTATGCCAATATCGCCAAAATGTTAGTCTAGGCATCATGGCAATATACCACCAGAAAAAGAAAATAAGCACCACAATGACGTAGATAACTTAACAATATAGCTAACCTGATAATATATTCAATATGTAAAGACAGTCACCTCCTTACAGTATAACAAAAATGAAAAATAGCTATCATGGCTATGTAGTCACCTATCAATATAGTCACCATGGCAATATAGTTACCATAACCATGTAATCGTAACTGGAATATAACCAACATGACTATATAGTCAAGATGACATACAACCATCATGACATTACGGGCAACATGACATTAGAGTCTCTACGACAATATTGCAATCGCTTCAACAAATTAAATGATAATATAGATATTACTGGAACACAATCACCATGACGGTATCATCAGAAATGCAATATAACCGAGATAACAAAATTATCCTACCATGAAAATTTAGCCATCCTGCCACTGCAATATAGCTAACATATTAATACATTCACTACGACAGTACGGAAACCATGACAATATAGCATATCATGACAATGTAGTCACCTGATGACAGTCGCGCACCAGCTACCGACGTGTACGGAGCTGCTATCGTCTTTCAGAGCTAGGTTGTAGCTATTCCTCCCTGCGTTGTCGCTACCCTTGCTTTGTTTTGAAGGTTTTATCTTACATGATCATGATTGGTGTATGATTATAGAAACTATAATGGGATATCGTTTGTATTTCATTGCATTGAATTTGTCATAGTAACTATATTTTCATGTAAGCTCAATTGTTATAGTAGGTACATTTTCATGATTGCTCCAATGTTTTATCAGCCATACTGTCAAGGTGACGGCAATGTGATGATATATCCTGTCTTCTTCGCAATTTTTTCATAGAGACTTTATTCTCTTGGACGCTATAAGTTTGCTATGATCCAAAAATGACTATTTTGTCACAGTATCTATATTTTCATGTGGCTGTATTCTCAGAGTGGATATAATTTATAAATGCGTTTATTGTTGCGTTGACTATATTGTCATATCATTTATGTGATCATGGTGGCTTTATTGTTATGGTGAATATATTAGCGTCTTGACTATATTATCAGAATGGCGAAACTGTCAATTTAAAGATATTCATATGTAGGCTATATTTTCACGACAAATATATTTATATGGATACTATATTTTCATGACGTTCATGTACTCATTTTATATTCATTATCCAGGTGACGCTAATGTCCTTGCGATTGATTTATATCGAGAGATTATTGTCATGGCTGTACTGTCTTGATGGCTGTATAGTCGTTTGCTATTTTTTCAATAGTACTCTTTCTGTGAAGATAGCTTTATTGTCAGTGAAGCTGGAGAATCGTGGGGAACATATTTTCATACTTGCAGTATTGTCATTATGAATATAAGGTCGTTCTGGTTATCATCTCTTTTTCTTTACGTTGCTATGATGTATATATCGTCACCTTGACTATAGTGGCAAGGTGATCTTTTTTATAGTTGCTATACTGTCATTTTCTAATCATGCATATTTTGTCACAAGCGATATATCATTTTGATAGCTTTATTATCAAGGTGACAGTATTTTGATAGCGACTATATTGTTATAATGACTATAATCTCAGAGTGGCTATATTGCCATGGTCACTATTTTATCGTGATATTTATGTCATAGTGACTATTTTCATGGCAGCCTTTTAATGGTATATAAAATTTTGTCCCATAAAAGAAGCAAAAATTTTTTTTTGTTAAATGATCAAGTAACGACATTGTCATGATATGCTACATTGTTATGGTTTCAGTACTGTCGTGGAGAATGTTTTGTTATTGAGGCTATATTGTAATGGAAGCCATAGTGGCAGGGTGACTATATTTTCATGGTAGGATTATTTCATTATGACGATTATATAACATTTCTGAGTATATTGTCATCGTGATTGTGTTGCCATAATATCTATATTGTCATCTAACATGTTGAATCAGTGGCAATATTGTCTTAGAGACTGTATTTTGATGTTTTCTATATTGTCATGGTAGTTGTATTGTCATCGTGACTATAAGGACATGGTGACTATATTGCCATTAAGAATACATTGCTATGGTAATCATATTGCCATGATGGCTATATTGCTTCGTTACCATATTGCCATGATGGCTATATTGTTTAGTTACCATATTGCCATGATGGCTATTTGTCATTTTTTTCTTTTGTATTTCAAGGAGGTGGCTGTCTTTTAATGTTACCTATATTGTTTGAGTAGTATATTGTCAAGTTAGCTGTATCGTTGTGATGAGTATTTTTTCTGTTGATATATTGCTATGATGGATATACTAACATTTTAGAGATATTGGCATGGTGATATATCGTCTTAGCAGTTAATCTATTGTTGTGGCTATCTTTTGGGCATTTTCTATCTTGAATATTTTGCCATGGCAGCTACATTATGAAAGTTACTATATTTTCATGATAGCTATATGGTCATGGTGACGACATTTGCACGGTGGCTGTATTGTAATTCTCAATACAATGCACGCGACATTATCTTGGTCGCTATAACAATTTGATGGCAATATTGTCTTGATTAATTTTGTCGTTGGGGATATATTTGTCATTACCTACGATATTGTTGTGATTATATGATCATGATAACAATATATTCATGGCGGCTTCTTCGGTATTGTAAGTGTATGTGTATGGATATCATATAATCATATCACTTATACTGTCATGGTTTTTATACTGTGATATTGTTTATGTCAAACTGAAGATTATATGATCATGATTGGTCTATGATTATGGAAACTATATTGTAATGCCGATGATATTTCATTATGATAATTTTGTCATGTTGACCAAAATTTCATGACATCTATAATATTTTGGCAGGTACAGTTTCATGATTGGTACATTGTTTTATGGTCTATACTGTCAAGGTGTCTATATTATAATGATATATCCTGTCTTGGTCGCTATTTTGTCATAGAGACTATGTTGTCCTGCCGGCTATATGTTTGCTATGATTCAAAAGCGACTATTTGTCTCAGTATCTATATTGTCATGTAGTTATACTGCTATAGTGAATATGATTTGTATATTTCTTTTTTGCTTCTCTGACTATATTGTCACATCAGTTATATGATCACTCTGGCTATATTGTTATAGTGAATAAATTGCCGTCATGACTATATTATCATAATGGCCAGATTATCATGGCAGACATGTTGACATGGAGGCTATATTTTCATGATATTTATATAGTTATTGTAAGTTTATTATCAAGGTGACTAATGACATGGTGATGATTTGTATCGTGACATTAATATAATGGTGGATGAACTATGATGGTGGCTATATTATCGTTTGCTGTATTTTCAATGTTGCTCTTTTGTGAATATGGCTTTGTTGTCATTGTAGCTATAGTGACTTGGGGAACATATTTTCATAGTGGCAGTATTGTCATTATGACCATACCGTCATTTTGGGTATCTACTCATTTTAGTTACATTGCTACAATGTATATATCGTCACCTTAGCTATATTCGCAAGGTGACCTTTTTATAGGTGATATATTGTCATTATTTAACTCTTGCATACTTTGTCATAAGCGAAATATTATCATGATAACTATATTTTTATGGTGACAATATTGTCATTGCGACTATATTATCATTATGACTATAATGTCATAGTGGCTATATTGGCAAGATAACTATATAGTCATGGTGACTCTTTTATCATGATTTTTATAATGTCATAATGACTGTATTTTCGTAGAAGCTTTTTTAATGGTGTTGATATTGCCCTTGAGGATATACCATTATAGAAGAGAAAATTGTCATTTGATTAAATTATTTGGTGACTAAATTGCCATGACATGCTATACTGTTATGGTTTCAGTTCTGTCATGGTAAATCTTTTATCACTGTCTCTACATTGCAATGTAAACCAAAATGGTAGGTGGCTATATTTTCATGGTAGGATAATTTTATCATGCCGATTATATTGCATTTCTGAGTATATTGTCATGGTGACTATGTTGCCATAATATCTATATTGACATATAATTTGTCAAATTGATGGCAATATTGTCTTAGAGACGGTACTATCATGTTATCTGTATTGTCACGGTGGTTGTATTGTGAACGTGACTATATAGTCATGTTGGCTACATTGTCGTTAAGATCACATTGTTATTGTAACTATATTACCATAGTGGGTGTATTGTTAGATTACTATATATCCATGATGGCTATTTGTCATTTTTGTTATATAAAAAGGAAGTGACTGTCTTTTCCTGTTGGCAATATTGTCAGAATAGCTATGTTGTCGAGTAGTGGGTATATATATTTCTATTCTGGCGGTATATTATCATGATGGCAATAATAGCATTTTGGCGATATTTGCATGGCGATATAGTTTTTTAGCAGCTAAATTCTTGTTGTGGATATTTTTCAATTGTATATTTCATCATGGTAGCTACATAGTCAAGGTTACTATATTTTCATGGTAGCTACATTGTCATGGTGACGACATTTGCACGGTGGCTGTATTGTAATTCTCAATACAATGCACGCGACATTATCTTGGTCGCTATAACAATTTGATGGCAATATTGTCTTAGAGACGGTACTATCATGTTATCTGTATA
>NC_092278.1:5482617-5550589 GCF_036320965.1 Panulirus ornatus | reverse complement strand
GAAAATATAGATACTGTGACAAAATAGTCATTTTTGGATCATAGCAAACATATAGCGTCCAAGAGAATATAGTCTCTATGACAAAATAGCGAAGAAGACAGGATTTATCATCACAATACAGTCACCTTGACAGTAAAGCCGATAAAACAGTGGAACAACCATGAAAATGTACCTACCATAACAATATCGCTTACGTGAAAATATAGTTACTATGACAAATTCATTACAATGATATACAAACGATATCACATTATGGTTTCGATAATCATACACCAATCATGATCATATAAGATAAAACCTTCAAAACAAAGCAAGGGTAGCGACAACGCAGGGAGGAATAGCTACAACCTAGCTCTGAAAGACGACAGCAGCTCCGTACACGTCGGTAGCTGGTGCGCGACTGTCATCAGGTGACTACATTGTCATGATATGCTATATTGTCATGGTTTCAGTACTGTCGTAGTGAATGTATTATTATGTTAGCTATATTGCAGTGGCAGGGTGGCTAAATTTTCATGGTAGGATAATTTTGTTATCGCGGTTATATTGCATTTGTGATAATACTGTCATGGTGACTGTGTTCCAGTAATATCTATATTATCATTTAATTTGTTGAAGCGATTGCAATATTGTCGTAGAGACTCTAATGTCATGTTACCTGTATTGTCATGATGGTTGCATGTCATCTTGACTATATAGTCATGTTGGTTATATTCCAGTTATGATTACATGGTTATGGTAACTATATTGCCATGGTGACTATATTGATAGGTGACTACATTGCCATGAGAGCTTTTTTTCATTTTTGTTATACTGTAAGGAGGTGACTGTCTTTTCATATTGAATATATTATCAGGGTAGCTATATTGTTAAGTTAGCTATATCATTGTGGTGCTTATTTTCTTTTTCTGGTGGTATATTGCCATGATGCCTAGACTAACATTTTGGCGATATTGGCATGGTGATATAGTGTCTTAGCAAATAAACTGTTATTGTGGATATGTTCCATGGGATTTTATTATCATAGTAGCTACTTTGTCAATGTTACTATATTTTCATGGTAGCTACATTGTCATGGTGACGATATTGCCATTGTGGCTGCATTGTTATTTTCAATATAATGCCATCCTAACTACATTATCTTGGTCGCTATATTTACTTCCTGGCTATATTGCTGTGGTTAATTTTGTCGTTAGGGATATATTTTGTCATTAATTACAATTTTGTTTTAATCTTATGATCATGATAACAATATTTTTATGGCGGCTTATTTGGTAATGTGAGTGAAAGTGTATGGATATCATATTATCATGTCACTATATTGTCATGGTTTTTATACTGTGATGGTGTTTATGTCAGCCTCCTGATGATATTATCATGATTGATATATGATTATGTTAACTAAATTGTAATGGCGATTATATTTCATTCTGAAAATTTTGTCATGTTGCCTGCATTTTCATGGTAGCTGTATTGATATAGCAGGTACATTTTCATTGTTGTTTCATTGTTTTATCGGCTATACTGTCAAGATGATTATATATTAATTGAAAATCTTGTCTTAGTCGCTATTTTGTCATGGACACTTTATTGTCCTAAAGCCTATATGTTTGCTATGATCCGAGAGAGAATATTTTTTCACAGCATCCATATTGTCAGGTGCTTATATTGCTATAATGAATATAGTTTTAAGGCTTCCTTATTGTTGTGTTGATTGTATTGTCATATCACTTATATGATCATGGTTATATCGTTATAGTGAATGTATTGCCCACTTGACTATATTATCATATTGGCTAAATTGTCATGGTAAGTATGTTCACATGGAAGCCTTATTTTCATGATGTTTCTATAGTCAGTGAATTATATCGTGACATTATTTTCATAGTGGCTGTACTTTCATGGTGGCTATATAGTCGTTTGCTGTATTTTCACTTTTACTCTTTTGTGAAGATTGCTTTATTGTCATTGTAGCTATAGTGTCATGGGGATATATTTTCATAGCAGCAGTATTGTCATTATGAACATACCGTCATTTTGGCTATCTACTTATTTTGGTTATATTGCGAGATTTACATATCGTCACCTTGGCTATATTGTCAAGGTGATCTCTTTTATAGTTGCTATATTGTCATTTTTTTTAGTCATGCATATTTTTTCATAAGCGATACATTATCGTGATAACTTTACTATTAAGGTGACAGTATATTGTCATTGTGACAATGTTGCAATTATGACTATAATCTCTTAGTGGCTATATTGCTAAGATAACTATACTGTCATGGTGACTATTTCATGATGATGGTTATAATGACAGTTTGACTGCATTTTTATTGTAGCATATTTAATGGTGTTGATTTTCCCCTTGAAGATATATCATAAAACGAGAATTTCCTTTTTTTTAAATTATCATGTAAATATATTGCCATGATATGCGATATTGTTATAGTTTCAGTACTGTCATGTTGAATGTATATTATGTTGGTTACTTTACAATCAAAGTCATAGTGGCAGGGTAACTATATTTTCATGGTTGGATCATTTTGTTATGACGATTTTATTGTATTTGTAAGTATATTCTCATGGTTACTGTGTTGCCGTAATTTCGATATTGTCCCGGACACTACATATCCTGAAATCTATATTGTCATATCAGTTATATGATCATGGAAGCTTTATTTTCATAGTGAATATCTTGTCGTCGTGACTATATTATCATAATGGCTAAATTGTCATAGGAAATATGTTGACATGAGGGCTATATTTTCATGATATTCATAAAGTCATTGAAAGATTACCATCAAGGTGACTCTAACAGCCTGGCGATTGATGTACGTCGTCACATTATTGTCAAGATACCTGCGTTGTCATGGTGGCTATATTGTCGTTTCCTGTATTTTCAATGTTACTCTTTTGTGAAGATTGCTTTATTTTCATTGTAGCTATAGTGTCATGGGGAATATATTTTCGTAGTAGCAGAATTGTCGTTATGAACATATCCTCATTTTGGCTATCTGCTCATTTTGGTTACATTGCGAAGATTTACATATCGTCACCTTGACTATATTGGCAAGGTGATCTCTTTATAGTTCCTATATTGTCATTTTTTTAATCATGTATATTTTCTCATGAGTGATACATTATCTTGATAACTATATCATTAAAGTGACAGTATATTGTCATGGTGGCTATATTGTCATTATGACTACAATCTCTTAGTGGCTATATTGCTAAGATAACTACATGTGACAACATTTTCATTGTAGCTTATCTAATGGTGTTGATTTACCCTTGGATATATATCATTATAAAAACGAATATTTCATTTTGTTTGAATTATGAGGTGAATACATTGTCATGATATGCTATATTGTTATAGTTTCAGTACTGTCATGGTGAATGTATATTATGTTGGCTACATTACAATGGAAACCATAGTGGCAGGGTGGCTATATTTTCATGGTTTGATCATTTTGTTATTAGTATTTTATTGTATTTTTGAATATATCGTCATGGTGACTGTGTTGAAATAATTTCTATATTGTCATTTGATTTATTAAATTGATGGCAATATTGTCATAGAGACTGTATTGTCATGTTGCCTGTATGGTCATCATAGTTGTCTTGTCATTGTGACTCTATGTTCATGATTACATTCTTATGATAACTATATTGCCATCATGGCTTTTTGTCAGAGTAGCTATATTGTTACGTTAGCTATCTTATTGTGGTGGGTATTTTTTTTCGGTATATTGCCATGATGGCTATACTTGAATTTTGGCAAGATTAGCATGGTGATATAGTGTTCGCAGCCCAACTGTTGTTTTGGACATTTTTTCATGGGAATAATTATCATGGTACCTATATTGTCAAGGTTACTATATTTCATGCAAGCTACATTGTAAAGATGACGATATTGGCATGGCGGGTGTATTGTTATGTTCAATATAACGCCATCCTGGCTACATTATCTTGGTCGCTATATCAACTTGATGGCTATATTGCTACGGTCAATTTCATCATTGGGGATGTATTTTGTCTTTACCTACAAATTGGTTGTGATTATATGATCATGATGATATTTCTATGACGGCTTATTTGGTATCTTGAGTGTATCTGTCTGGATATCATATCATCATGTAACTTAGTCTGTCATGCTTTTAAACAGTGATGGTGCTTATGTGAAAATGCTGATTACATTATCATCATTAATGTGTGATTATTGTAACTATATAGCAATGGCAATATCTTTTTTGATCATTTTGGTATGTTGACTTCATTTTGATAGTAGTTATATTGGTATGGCAGGTACATTTTCATGGTTCTGACATTGCTTTATGGGCTATACTGTCAAGGCGGCTGTATGGTATTGATAAATTCTGTTTTGGACGCTATTGTCTCCTGGACACTATATACTTTAGAGGCTATATGTTTCCTATGATCCGAAAGCAACTAATTTGTCACGGTATCTACAATGTCAGGTGGCTATACTGACGTTGTAAACATATTCTGAATGTTTCTTTAATGTTGCGTTGACTATATTGTTATATCAGAAATATGGCCATGGTGGCTTTGTTGTTATAGTGAAAATATTGTAGTTTTGACTATATTATCATAATGGCTAAATTGTCATGGGAAATATGTTGATATGGATGCTATATTCTCATGATACTTTTATTGTAATTGTCAAAAAATTTTCAAGTTTACTCTAATATCACAGTGATTGATTTATGTTGTAACATTATTGTTATGGTGGCTGTACAATAATGGTGGCTATATTGTCGTTTGATTCGTTTTCAATGTTACTATTTAGTGAATATGGCTTTGATGTCAGTGTAGGTATACTTTCATTGGGAACAAATTTTCATAGTGACGCAATTGTCATTATGACATAAAGTCATTTTGGCTATCTTCTAATTTGGGTTACATTGTTATGTTATATATATCGTCACCTTGGCTATATTGGGAAGGTGATTTTTTTATAGGTGGTATATTGTCATTTTTTAATCGTGCATATTCTGTTATAAGCGATATATTATCATGATACACATATCATTAAGGTGAAAATATTTGCATGGCGACAATATTGTCTTTATGACTGTAATCTTATGATAACAATAGAGGTACCCTGATATATAGGCAACATGAAAAGACAATCACCCCCTTGTAATATAACAAAAGATAACAAATAACCATGATGTCAATATATTCATTTACCAATATAGCCACCATGCAATATAGTTACCGTATCAATATAATCTTAATGAAATATAACTACCATGACCATATAGACACGATGACAATACCTCCACCAAGACAATACAGGAACCATGACATTACATTATAACAATATAGCCACCAATTCAACAAATCAAATGACAGTATAGATATTATGGGAACAGTCACCATGACAATATACACACAAGTGGAATATAATCGACATAACAAAATTATTATATTATGAAAATATAGCCACTCTACCACTATGGCTTTCATTGGAATATAGCCAACATAATAATACATATACAATGACATTCCTGAAACCGTAACAATATAGCATATCACGACAATGTAGTCCACTAATGATTTAATCAAAATGAGAATCTCGTTTTATAATAATACATCCTCAAGGGCAAACCCAACACCAATATAAAAGCTACCGTGAAAATTTAGTCACCATGACATTATAACCATCATGATGAAATAGACACCATGACAATAAAGTTACTTTGGCAAGATATCCAACATGATATCATTGTCATAATAATAATATAGTCAAAATGCCAATATATAGTTACCGGAATGTTATAGTTAACATGATAATATATCACCTTCGACAAAACATTCATGATTAAATAAATGAAAATATATTAAGAGTAAAAAAAGATCACATTGCTAATATAGCCAAGGTGATGATATATATATATATATATATATATATATATATATATATATATATATATATATATATATATATATATATATATATGATAGAAATATGACCAAAATAAGGAGATGGCCAAAATGACAGTATGTTCGTAATGACAATAATTCCACTATGAATATATATTCTCCATGACACTATAGGTACACTGACAGTAAAGCTATCTTCACAAAAGCGTAAAATCAGAATACAGCAAACTACAATATAACCACCATGACAATACAGCCATCTTGACAATTATATCAAGATATAACTCAATCACCAGGACAATAGAGTCACCTTGACAGTAATCTTACAATGACTTTATAAATATCATGAAAATATAGCCCTCATGTCAAGATATTTGCTATGACAATCTAGCCATTATGAAAATATAGTCACGACGACAATCTATTCACTATGACAATAAAGCTACCATGATCATATAACTGATATGACAATATAATCAAAGCAAAATTATAGAAAAATTCAACGTATATTCACAATGGCAATATAACCACCTGACAATATAGATACTGTTAATAGATAGTCGTTTTCGGATCATAGCAAAAATATATAATTCAGGACCATAGAGTGTCTGTGAAAAAACGGTGACTCAGACAAGATTTATCATCATGATATGGTCATAACATTATAGCTGTCATGGAATTGTAGTCACCATGACAAAATTATCACAATGAAATAAAACGACATTAAAATATAGTTACCATAATCATACACCAATCATGATTATATAATCAGCAGGTTGACATAAACAAGATCATATTGTAAAAACCATGACAATTTAAGTGACATGATGAGATGATATCCATTCACTTATACTTACAATAGCACATAAATTTCCATGAAAATATTACCATGATCATATAATCACAACAGTATTGTCACTAATTACAAAATATATCCCGAAAGACAAAATTAACCATAACAATATACCCATCAAGTTGATATATCGACCAAGATAATGTAGCCAGGACGGCATCATATTGAAAGTAAGAATACAACCACCATGCCAAAGTCTTCACCATGACAATGTAGCTACCATGAAAATATAGTAACCTTAACTATGTAGCTACCATGATAAAACATACAATTGAAAAATATCCACAACAAGAGTTTAGCTGCTAAAACACTATATCGCCATGTCAATATCGCTAAAATGTTATTATTGCCATCATGATAATATACCGCCAGAAAAGAAATATATATACCCACTTCTTGACAATATAGCTATTCTGAAAATATTGCCAACATGAAAAGAGAGTCACCTCCTTGTTATATAACAAAAATGACAAATAGCCATCATGGCGATATAGTGATTTAATAATACAACCACTTTGGTAATATAGTTACCATAAAAATGTTATCTTAACGACAATGTAACCAACATGACTATATAGTCACGTTGACAATACAACCACCGTGACAATACAGATAACATGAAAGTACCGTCTCTAAGACAATATTGCCATCAATTTGACAAATTATATGACAATATAGATATTATGGTAACATAGTCACCATGACAATATACTTAGAAATGCAACATAATCGCCGTGATAAATTTATCCTACCATGAAAATATAGCCACCTACCATTTTGGTTTCCATTGCAATGTAGAAACAGTAATCTAAGATTTACCATGACAGTACTGAAACCATAACAGTATGCCATAACATGGCAATATAGTCAGCTGATAATCTAATCAAAATGACAATTTCTCATCTGTCATGGTATATCCTCAAGGGCTATATTAACACCATTAAAAAAGCTTCTACGAAAATACAGTCATTATGGCATTAAACAAATCATAATAAAAAAGTCACTATGACAATATAGTTATCTTGGCAATATAGCCACTGTGACATTATAGTCATAATGATAATATAGTCACTATGACAATATTGTCACCATGAAAATATAATTATCATAATAATATTTCGTTTATGACAAAGTATGCAAGAGTTAAATAATGACAATATATCACCTATAAAAAGATCACCCTGCCAAAATAGCTAAGGTGACGATATATAGATTATAGTAATGTAACTAAAATGAAAAGATAGCCAAAATGACGGTATTATCATAATGACAATACTGCCACTGTGAAAATATGTTCCCCATGACACTATAGCTACACTGACAACAAAACCATATTCACAAAAGAGCAACATTGAAAATACAGCAAAGGAGAATATAGCCACCATCATAGTTCAGCCACCATGATAATAATGTCACGATACAAATTGTCACCATGTCATTAGTCACCTTGATAATAAACTTACAATGACTATATAAATATCATGAAAATATAGCCTCCATGTCAACATGTCTGCCATGATAATCTGGCCATTATGATAATATAGTCATGACGGTAATTTATTCACTATAACAATATAGCCACAGTGATCTTATAACTGATGTGATAATACTGTCAAAGAAGCATAAAAGAAACATACAAATCATAATCACTATGGCAGTATAACTACATGACAATATAGATACTGTGACAAATAGTCGCTTTTGAATCATATCAAACATATCGCAGGGTGGACAACATAGTCTCTATGACAAAATAGCGACCAAGACAGGTTGTATCATTATAAAATAGACACCTTGACAGTATAGACCATAAAACAATGTAACAATCATGAAACTGTACCTGCCAAAACATTATAGATGTCATGAAATATTAGTCAACATGACAAAATTATCATAATGAAATATCATCGGCATTACAATATATTTACCATAATCATAGACCAATCATGATCATATAATCAGCACGTTGACATAAACAATATCACAGTATGAAAACCATGACAGTGTAAGTGACATGATGATATGATATCCATACACTTACACTTACAATACGAAAGAAGCCGCCATGAATATATTGTTATCATGATCATAGAATCACAACAATATTGTAGGTACTGAAAAATATACCCCTAACGGCAAAATTAATCATGGCAATATTGCCATCAACTTGTTATAGCGACCAAGATAATGTCGCGAGCATTGTATTGAGAATAGCAATACAGCCACCGTGCCAATGTCGTCACCATGACAATATAGCTATCATGAAAATATAATAACGTTGATAATGTAGCTGTCATGGCAAAATATTCAAGAGAGAAAATACCCAAAAGATAGCCACAACAAGAGTTTAGCTGCTAAAATTTTAGTATAGCCATCATGGCAATATATCAACAGAAAAAATACTCATCACAGCGATAGAACTAACTTGAAAATATACTACTCTGACAATATAGGTAACATTAAAAAACAGCCACCTCCTTGAAATAAAAAAGAAAAAAAAATGACAAATAGCCAACATGGCAATATGGTAACTAAACAATATAGCCATCATGGCAATATGGTAACCAAACAATATAACCATCTTGGAAATATGATTACCAAAGCAATGTATCCTTAATGGCAATATAGTCACCATGTCCTTATAGTCACGATGACAATACAACTAATATGACAATACAGAAAACATCAAAATACAGTCTCTAAGACAATATTGCCACTAATTCAACAAGTTAAATGACAATATAGATATTATGGCAACACAATCACGATGACAATATACTCAGAAATGTTATATAATCGTCATAATTAAATGATCCTACCATGAAAATATAGTCACCCTGCCACTATGGCTTCCATTACAATATAGCCACAATAACAAAACATTCACCACGGCAGTACTGAAACCATAACAATATAGCATATCATGACAATGTAGTCACTTGATCATTTAATGAAAAATAAAAATTTCGCTTCTATTACGGTATAACCTCAGGGACAAAATTTTATACATCATTAAAAAGCTGCCAAGAACATACAGTCACTATGACATAAATATCATGATAAAATAGTGACCATGGCAATATAGCCACTCTGAGATTATAGTTATTATGACAATATACTTGCTATTAAAATACTGTCACCGTAATAATCAAGTTATCAAAATGATACATCGCTTTTGACAAAATATGCATGATTAGAAAATGACAGTATAGCACCTATAAAAAAGATCACCTTGCCACTATAGTCAAGGTGACGATATATACATCATAGCAACGTAAAGAAAAAGAGATGATAACCAGAACGACGGTATGTTCATAATGACAATACTGCAACTATGAAAATATGTTCCCCACGATTCTCCAGCTTCACTGACAATAAAGCCATCTTCACAAAAAGAGTACTATTGAAAAAATAGCAAAGGACTATACAGCCATCAAGACATTACAGCCACCATGACAATAATATATCGATATAAATCAATCGCCAGGACATTAGCGTCACCTTGATAATGAATATACAATGAGTACATGAACATCATGAAAATATATCGTCCATATAAATATATTTGTCGTGAAAATATAACCTCCATATGAATATCTTTAAAGTGACAGTTTCGCCATTCTGATAATATAGTCAAGACGCTAATATATTCACCATAAAAATAAGGCCACCATGATCACATAAATGATATGACAATATGGTCAACGCAACGATAAACGCATTTATAAATTATATCCACTCTGATAATACAGCCACATAAAAATATAGTTACTGTGACAAAATATCAGTTTTAGATCATAGCAAACATATAACGTCCAAGAGAATATAGTCTCTTATGACAAAATAGCGAAGAAGACAGGATTTATCACCACAATACAGTCACCCTTGACAGTATAGCCAATAAAACAGTGGAACAACCATGAAAATGTACCTACCATACCAATATAGCTTACGTGAAAATATAGTTACTATGACAAATTCATTACTATGATATACAAACGATATCACATTATGGTTTCGGTAATCATACACCAATCATGATCATATAAGATAAAACCTTCAAAACAAAGTAAGGGTAGCGACAACGCAGGGAGGAGTAGCTACAACCTAGCTCTGAAAGACGACAGCAGCTCCGTACACGTCGGTAGCTGGTGCGCGACTGTCATCAGGTGACTACATTGTCGTGATATGCTATATTGTCATGGTTTCAGTACTGTCGTAGTGAATGTATTATTATGTTAGCTATATTGCAGTGGCAGGGTGGCTAAATTTTCATGGTAGGATAATTTTGTTATCGCGGTTATATTGCATTTGTGATAATACTGTCATGGTGACTGTGTTCCAGTAATATCTATATTATCATTTAATTTGTTGAAGCGATTGCAATATTGTCGTAGAGACTCTAATGTCATGTTGCCTGTATTGTCATGATGGTTGCATGACATCTTGACTATATAGTCATGTTGGTTATATTCCAGTTATGATTACATGGTTATGGTAACTATATTGCCATGGTGACTATATTGATAGGTGTCTACAATGCCATGATAGCTATTTTTCATTTTTGTTATACTGTAAGGAGGTGACTGTCTTTTCATATTGAATATATTATCAGGGTAGCTACATTGTTAAGTTAGTTATATCATTGTGGTGCTTATTTTCTTTTTCTGGTGGTATATTGCCATGATGCCTAGACTAACATTTTGGCGATATTGGCATGGTGATATAGTGACTTAGCAAATAAACTGTTATTGTGGATATGTTCCATGGGATTTTATTATCATAGTAGCTACTTTGTCAATGTTACTATATTTTCATGGTAGCTACATTGTCATGGTGACGATATTGCCATTGTGGCTGCATTGTTATTTTCAATAAAATGCCATCCTAACTATATTATCTTGGTCGCTATATTTACTTGCTGGCTATATTGCTATGGTTAATTTTGTCGTTGGGATATATTTTGTCATTAACTACAATTTTGTTTTAATCATATGATCATGATAATAATATTTTCATGGCGGCTTATTTGGTAATGTCCGTGAAAGTGTATAGATATCATATTATCATGTCACTATATTGTCATGGTTTTTATACTGTGATGGTGTTTATGTCAGCTTCCTGATGATATTATCATCATTGATATATGATTATGGTAACTAAATTGTAATGGCGATTATATTTCATTGTGACAATTTTGTCATGTTGCCTGCATTTTCATGGTAGCTGTATTGTTATGGCAGGTACATCTTCATTGTTGTTTCATTGTTTTATCGGCTATACTGTCAAGATGATTATATATTAAATGAAAATCTGGTCTTAGTCGCTATTTTGTCATGGACACTATATTGTCTTGAAGCCTATATGTTTGCTATGATCCGAGAGAGAATATTTTGTCACAGCATCCATATTGTCAGGTGCTTATATTGCTATAATGAATATAATTTGAAGGCTTCCTTATTGTTGTTTTGATTGTATTGTCATATCACTTATATGATCATGGTTATATCGTTACAGTGAATATATTGCCCACTTGACTATATCATCATATTGGCTAAATTGTCATGGTAAGTATGTTGACATGGAAGCCTTATTTTCATGATGTTTATATAGTCAGTGAATTATATCGTGACATTATTGTCATAATGGCTGTACTTTGATGGTGGCTATACAGTCGTTTGCTGTATTTTCACTGTTACTCTTTTGTGAAGATTGCTTTATTGTCATTGTAGCTATAGTGTCATGGGGGACATATTTTGATAGCAGCAGTATTGTCATAATAAACATACCGTCATTTTGGCTATCTACTCATTTTGGTTATATTGCGAATATTTTTATATCGTCACCTTGGCTATATTGTCAAGGTGATCTCATTTATAGTTGCTATATTGTCATTTTTTTTAGTCATGCATATTTTCTCATAAGCGATACATTATCGTGATAACTTTACTATTAAGCTGACAGTATATTATCATTGTGACAATGTTGCCATTATGATTATAATCTCTTAGTGGCTATATTGCTAAGATAACTATACTGTCATGGTGACAATATCATGATGATGGTTATAATGACAGTTTGACTGCATTTTCATTGTTGCATATTTAATGGTGTTGATTTTGCCCCTGAAGATATATCATAAAAACGAGAATTTCCTTTTTTCTAAATTATTATATGAATATATTGCTATATTGCCATGATATGCGATATTGTTATAGTTTCAGTACTGTCATGTTGAATGTATATTATGTTGGTTACATTACAATTAAAGTCATAGTGGAAGTGTAACTATATTTTCATAGTTGGATCATTTTGTTATGACGATTTTATTGTATTTGTGAGTATATTCTCATGGTTACTGTGTTGCCGTAATTTCTATATTGTCCTGGACACTACATATCCTGAAATCTATGTGGTCATATCAGTTATATTTTCATGGTAGCTTTATTGTCATAGTGAATATCTTGCCGACGTGACTATGTTATCATAATGGCTAAATTGTCGTAGGAAATATGTTGACATGAGGGCTATATTTTCATGATATTCATAAAGTCATTGAGAGATTATTATCAAGGTGACTCTAATAGCCTGGCGATTGATGTATATCGTGACATTATTGTCACGATAGCTGCATTGTCATGGTGGCTATATTGTCGTTTCCTGTATTTTCAATGTTACTCTGTTGTGAAGATTGCTTTATTGTCATTGTAGCTATAGTGTCATGGGGAATATATTTTCGTAGTAGCAGTATTGTCATTATGAACATTTCGTCATTTTGGCTCTCTGCTCATTTTGGTTACATTGCGAAGCTTTAAAATATCGTCACCTTGGCTACATTGGCAAGGTGATCTCTTTATAGTTGCTATATTGCCATTTTTTTAATCATGTATATTTTTTCATGAGTGATACATTATCTTGATAACTATATTATTAAAGTGACAGTAAATTGTCATGGTGACTATATTGTCATTATGACTACAATCTCTTAGTGTCTATATTGCTAAGATAACTGCACGTGACTACATTTTCATTGTAACTTATTTAATGGTGTTGATTTACCCTTGGAGATATATCATTATAAAAACGGATATTTCATTTTGTTTAAATTATGAGGTGAATACATGGTCATGATATGCTATATTGTTATAGTTTCAGTACTGTCATGGTGAATGTATATTGTGTTGGCTACATTACAATGGAAGCCATAATGTCAGGGTGGCTATATTTTCATGGTTTGATCATTTTGTTATTAGTATTTTATTGTATTTTTGAATATATTGTCATGGTGATTGTGTTGCCATAATTTCTATATTGTCATTTGATTTATTAAATTGCTGGCAATATTGTCATAGAGACTGTATTGTCATGTTGCCTATATGGTCATCATGGTTGTCTTGTCATCGTGACTATGGTCATGATGGCTATACTGTCATTAAGATTACATTCTTATGGTAACTATATTGCCATCATGGCTTTTTGTAAGAGTAGCTATATTGTTAAGTTAGCTATCTTATTGTGGTGGGCATTTTTTTTCCTTTTGGGATATTGCCATAATGGCTATAGTAGAATTTTGGCAAGATTAGCATGGTGATATAGTGTTCGCAGCCCAAGTGTTGTTTTGGACATTATTTCATGGGAATACATCATCATGGTAACTATATTGTTCAAGGTTACTATATTTCATGCAAGCTACATTGTAAAGATGACGATATTGGCATGGCGGGTGTATTGTTATGTTCAATATAACGCCATCCTGGCTACATTATCTTGGTCGCTATATCACCTTGATGGCTATATTGCTACGGTCAATTTCATCATTGGGGATGTATTTTGTCTTTACCTACAATTTGGTTGTGATTATATGATCATGATAATATTTCTATGACGGCTTATTTGGAATCTTGAGTGTATCTGTCTGGATATCATATCATCATGTAACTTAGTCTGTCATGCTTTTAAACGGTGATGGTGCTTATGTGAAAATGCTGATTACATTATCATCATTAATGTATGATTATTGTAACTATATAGCAATGGCAATATCTTTTTTGATCATTTTGGTATGTTGACTTCATTTTGATAATTATATTGGTATGGCAGGTACATTTTCATGGTTCTGACATTGTTTTATGGGCTATACTGTCAAGGCGGCTGTATGGTATTGATAAATTCTGTTTTGGACGCTATTGTCTCCTGGACACTATATACTTTAGAGGCTATATGTTTCCTATGATCCGAAAGCGACTAATTCGTCACGGTATCTATATTGTCAGGTGGCTATATTGACGTTGTGAACATATTGTAAATGTTTCTTTAATGTTGCGTTGACCATATTGTTATATCAGTTATATGGCCATGGTGGCTTTGTTGTTATAGTGAATATGTTGTAGTTGTGACTATACTATCATAATGGCTAAATTGTCATGGGAAATATGTTGATATGGATGCTATATTCTCATGATACTTTTATGGTAATTGTAAAATTTTTTCAACTTTACTTTAATATCACAGTGATTGATTTATGCTGTAACATTATTGTTATAGTGGCTGTATAATCATGGTGGCTATATTGTCGTTTGATGCGTTTTCAATGTTACTAATTAGTGAATATGGCTTCAATGTCAGTGTAGCTATACTTATATTGGGAACAAATTTTCATAGTGACGCAATTATCATTATGAAATAAAGTCATTTTGTCTATCTTCTAATTTGGGTTACATTGCTATGTTATATATATCGTCACCTTGGCTATATTGGGAAGGTGATGTTTTTTATTGGTGGTATATTTTAATTTCTTAATCGGGCATATTCTGTTATAAACGATATATCATCATGATACCCATATCGTTAAGGTGAAAATATTGGCATGGCGACTATATTGTCTTTATGACTGTAATCTTATGATAACACTATAGGTACCCTGATATATAGGCAACATGAAAAGACAATCACCCCCTTGTAATATAACAAAAAATAACAAATAGCCATCACGGCAATATATTCATTTAACAATAGAGCCACCATGCAATATAGTTACCATATCAATATAATCTTAATGGAAATATAACTACCATGACCATGTAGACACGATGACAATAGAACCACCAAGACAATATAGGAACCGAGACTACATTATGACAATATAGCCACCAATTCAACAAATCAAATGACAGTATATATATTATGGCAACAGTCACCATGACAATATACACACAAGTGGAATATAATCGACATAACAAGATGATTATATTATGAAAATATAACCACTCTGCCACTAGGGATTCCATTGGAATATAGCCAACATAATAATACATATACAATGACATTCCTGAAACCATAACAATATAGCATATCACGAGAACGTAGTCCCTAATGATTTAATCAAAATGAGAAGCTCGTTTTATAAAGATACATCCTCAAGGGCAAACCCAATACCAATATGAAAGCTACCGTGAAAATGTAGTCACCATGACATTATAACCATCATGATAAAATAGACACCATAACAATAAAGTTACTTTGGCAAGATATCCAACATGATATCATTGTCATAATAACAATATAGTCAAAATGCCAATATATAGTTACCGGAATGTTATAGTTATCATGATAATGTATCACTTACGACAAAAAATGCATGAATAAAAAATGAAAATATAGCAACCGTGAAAAAAGATCACGTTGCTAATATAGCCAAGGTGATGATATATTTATGACAGAAATGTAACCAATATAAGGAGATGGCCAAAATGACAGAGTGTTCATAATGACAATAATTCCACTATGAAAATATATTCTCCATGACACTATAGGTACACTGACAGTAAAGCTATTTTCACAAAAGCGTAAAATTAAAATAAAGCAAACTACAATATAGCCACCATGACAACACAGCCATCTTGACAATAATATCACGATATAACTCAATCACCAGGAGAATAGAGTCACCTTGACGGTAATCTTACAATGACTTTATAAATATCATGAAAATATAGCCCCCATGTCAAGATATTTGGTATGACAATTTAGCAATTATGAAAATATAGTCACGACGACAATCTGTTCACTGTGACAATAAAGCTACCATGATCATATAACTGATATGACAATATAATGAAAGCAAAAATATAGAAACATTCAACTTATATTCACAATTGCAATATAACCACCTGACAATATCGATACTGTTAATAGATAGTCGTTTTCGGATCATAGCAAAAATATAGACTCCAGGACAATATAGTCTCTGTGAAAAAACAGTGACTCAGACACGATTTATCATCATGATATGCTCATAACATTATAGCTGCTATGGAATTGTAGTCAACATGACAAAATTATCACAATGAAATAAAACGACATTGCAATATAGTTACCATAATCATACACCAATCATGATTATATAATCAGCAGGTTGACATAAACAAGATCATAGTGTAAAAACCATGACAATTTAAGTGACAAGATGAGATGATATCCATTCACTTACACTTACAATACCACATACGTTTTCATGAAAATATTATCATGATCATGTAATCACAACAGTATTGACACTAATTACAAAATATATCCCGAAAGACAAAATTAACCATAACAATATAGCCATCAAGTTGATATAGCGACCAAGATAATGTAGCCAGGACGGCATTATATTGGAAGTAAGAATACAACCACCATGCCAATGTCTTCACCATGACAATGTAGCTACCATGAAAATATAGTAACCTTGACTATGTAGCTATTATGATAAAATATACAATTGAAAAATATCCACAACAAGAGTTTAGCTGTTAAAACACTATATCGCCATGCCAATATCGCCAAAATGTTATTATTGCCATCATGATAATATACCGCCAGAAAAGAAATATATATACACACTACTCGACAATATAGCTATTCTGACAATATTGCCAACGTGAAAAGATAGTCACCTCCTTGTTATATAACAAAAATGACAAATAGCCATCATGGCGATATAGTGATTTAACAATACAGCCACTATGGTAATATAATTACCATAAATATGTGATCTTAACGACAATGTAGCCAACGTGACTATATAGTCATGTTGACAATACAACCACCGTGACAATACAGATAACATGACAGTACAGTTTCTAAGAAAATATTGTCATCAATTTGAAAAATTATATGACAATATAGATATTATGGCAACATAGTCACCATGACAATATACTCAGAAATACAATATAATCGCCATGATAAAATGATCCTACCATGAAAATATAGACACCTACCATTTTGGTTTCCATTGCAATGTAGAAACAGTAATAAAAGATTTACCATGACAGTACTTAAACCATAACAGTATAGCATATCATGGCAATGTAGTCAGCTGATAATTTAATCAAAATAACAATTTCCCTTCAATAATGGTATATCCTCAAGGGCAATATCAACACCATTAAAAAAGCTTTTACGAAAATACAGTCATTATGACATTATAAAAATTATGATAAAAAAGTCAACATGACAGTATAGTTATCTTGGCAATATAGCCACTGAGACATTATAGTCATAATGATAATATAGTCGCTATGACAATATTGTCACCATGAAAATATAATTATCATGATAATATTTCGCTTATGACAAAGTATGCAAGAGTTAAATAATGACAATATATCACCTATAAAAAGATCACCTTGCCAATATAGCTAAGGTGACGATATATACATTATAGCAATGTAACTAAAATGAGAAGATAGCCAAAATGACGGTATGGTCATAATGACAATACTGCCACTATGAAAATATGTTCCCCATGACACTATAGCTACACTGACAACAAAGTCTTATTTCACAAAAGACCAACATTGAAAATACAGCAAACGAGAATATAGCCACCATCATAGTTCAGCCACCATGATAATAATATCAAGATACAAGTCATCACCATATCATTAGTCACCTTGATAATTATCTTGCAATGACTATATAAATATCATGAAAAAATAGCCTCCATGTCAACATGTCTGCCATGAAAATCTGGCCATTATGATAATATAGTCATGACGGCAATTTATTCACTATAACAATATAGCCACAGTGATCATATAACTGATGTGACAATACAGTTAAAGAAGCAAAAAAGAAATATACAAATCATATTCACTATGGCAGTATAACTAAATGACAATATAGATACTGTGACAAATAGTCGCTTTTGAATCATAGCAAACTTATAGCCGGCAGGACAACATAGTCTCTATGACAAAATAGCGACCAAGACAGGATATATCATTATAATATAGACACCTTGACAGTATAGACCATAAAACAATGTATCAATCGTGAAACTGTACCTGCCAAAACATTATAGATGTAATGAAATTTTAGTCAACATGACAAAATTATCATAATGAAATAACGGCATTACAATATACTTACCATAATCATAGACAAATCATGATCATATAATCAGCAGGTTGGCATAAACAATATCACAGTATAAAAACCATGACAGTATAAGTGACATGATGATATGATATCCATACACTTACACTTACAATACCAGAGAATCCGCCATGAATATATTGTTATCATGATCATTTAATCACAACAATGTTTTAGGTAGAGACAAATATATCCACATCGACAAAATCAATCATAGCAATATAGCCATCAACTTGTTATGGCGACCAAGATAATGTACCGAGCATTGTATTGATAATTACAATACAGCCACCGTGCCAATGTCGTCACCATGACACTATAGCTATCATGCAAATATAGTAACGTTGATAATGTAGCTGCCATGGCAAAATATTCATGATAGAAAATACCCAAAAGATAGCCACAACAAGAGTTTAGCTGCTAAGACGATATATCACCATGCCAATATCTCTAAAATGTTAGTGTAGCCATCATGGCAATATATCAACAGAAAAAATACTCATCACAACGATATAGCTAACTTGACAATATACTACTCTGAAAATATATGTAACATTAAAAGACAGCCACCTACTTGAAATATGAAAGAAAATAAAAATGACAAATAGCCATCATGGCAATATGGTAACTAAACAATATAGCCATCATGGCAATATGGTAACCAAACAATATAGCCATCATGACAATATGAATACCATAGCAATGTATTCTTAATGGCAATATAGTCACCATGTCCTTATAGTCACAATGACAATACAACTACCATGACAATACAGAAAATATCAAAATACAGTCTCTAAGACAATATTGACACTAATTCAACAAGTTAAATGACAATATAGATATTATGGCAACACAATCACGATGACAATATACTCAGAAATGTTATATAAGCGTCATAATAAAATGATCCTACCATGAAAATATAGTCATCCTGCCACTATGGCTTCCATTACAATATAGCCACAATAACAAAACATTCACCACCACAGTACTGAAAGCATAACAATATAGCATATCATGAAAATGTAGTCACTTGATCATTTAATGAAAAATAAAAATTTCGCTTCTATTATGGTATAACCTCAGGGACAAAATTTTATGCAGCTTTAAAAAGCTGCCATGAAAATACAGTCACTCTGACATAAATATCATGATAAAATAGTGACCATGGAAATATAGCCACTCTGAGATTATAGTCATTATGACAATATAGTCGCTATTAAAATACTGTCACCTTAATTATAAAGTTATCAAAATGATATATCGCTTGTGACAAAATATGCATGATTAGAAAATGACAGTATAGCACCTATAAAAAAGATCACCTTGCCACTAGTAGGTTCATAAAGACAATACTGCGACTATGAAAATATGTTCCCCACGATTCTCCAGCTTCACTGACAATAAAGCCATCTTCACAAAAAGAGTACTATTGAAAAAATAGCAAACGACTATACAGCCATCAAGACAGTACAACCACCATGACAATAATCTCTCGATATAAATCAATCGCCAGGACATTAGCGTCACCTTGATAATGAATATACAATCAGTATATGAACATCATGAAAATATAGCGTCCATATAAATATATTTGTCGTGAAAATATAGCCTCCATATGAATATCTTTAAAGTGACAGTTTCGCCATTCTAATAATATAGTCAAGACGCTAATATATTCACCATAACAATAAAGCCACTATGATCACATAAATGATATGACAATATAGTCAACGCAACAATAAACGCATTTATAAATTATATCCACTCTGAGAATACAGCCACATGAAAATATAGATATTGTGACAAAATAGTCATTTTTGGATCATAGCAAACATATAGCGTCCAAGAGAATATAGTCTCTATGACAAAATAGCGAAGTAGACAGGATTTATCATCAAAATACAGTCACCTTGACAGTATAGCCAATAAAACAGTGGAACAACCATGAAAATGTACCTACCATAACAATATAGCTTACATGAAAATATAGTTACTATGACAAATTCATTACAATGAAAAACAAACGATATCACATTATGGTTTCGATAATCATACACCAATCATCATCATATAAGATAAAACCTTCAAAACAAAGCAAGGGTAGCGACAACGCGGGGGGAATAGCTACAACATAGCTCTGAAAGACGACAGCAGCTCCGTACACGTCGGCAGCTGGTGCGCGACTGTCATCAGGTAACTATATTGTCATGATATGCTATATTGTCATGGTTTCAGTACTGTCGTAGTGAATGTATTATTATGTTAGCTATATTGCAGTGGCAGGGTGGCTAAATTTTCATGGTAGGATAATTTTGTTATCGCGGTTATATTGCATTTGTGATAATACTGTCATGGTGACTGTGTTCCAGTAATATGTATATTATCATTTAATTTGTTGAGGCGATTGCAATATTGTCGTAGAGACTCTAATGTCATGTTGCCTGTATTGTCATGATGGTTGCATGTCATCTTGACTGTATAGTAATGGTGGTTATATTCCAGTTATGATTAAATAGTTATGGTAACTATTTTGCCATGGTGACTATAATGATAGGTGACTACATTGCCATGATAGCTATTTTTCATTTTTGTTATACTGTAAGGAGGTGACTGTCTTTTCATATTGAATATATTATCAGGGTAGCTACATTTTTAAGTTAGCTATATCATTGTGGTGCTTATTTTCTTTTTCTGGTGGTATATTGCCATGATGCTTAGTCTAACATTTTGGCGATATTGGCATAGTGATATAGTGTCTTAGCAAATAAACTGTTATTGTGGATATGTTCCATGGGATTTTATTATCATAGTAGCTACATTGTCAATGTTACTATATTTTTATGGTATCTCCATTGTCATGGTGACGATATTGCCATTGTGGCTGTATTGTTATTTTCAATATAATGCCATCCTAACTACATTATCTTGGTCGCTATATTTACTTGCTGGCTATATTGCTGTGGTTAATTTTGTCGTTGGGGATATATTTTCTCATTAACTACTATTTTGTTTTAATCATATGATAATGATAACAATATTTTCATGGCGGCTTATTTGGTAATGTGAGTGCAAGTGTATGGATATTATATTATCATGTCACTATATTGTTATGGTTTTTATACGTTGATGGTGTTTATGTCAGCCTCCTGATGATATTATCATGATTGATATATGATTATGGTAACTAAATTGTAATGGCGATTATATTTCATTGTGACAATTTTGTCATGTTGCCTGCATTTTCATGTTAGCTATATTGTTATGGCAGGTACATTTTCATCGTTGTTTCATTGTTTTATCGGCTATACTGTCAAGGTGACTATATCTTAATTAAAAATCTTGTCTTGGTCGCTATTTTGTCATGGACACTATATTGTCCTGACGCCTATATGTTTGATACTGTCAGGTGCTTATATTGCCATACTGAATATAATTTGAAGGCTTCCTTATTGTTGCGTTGACTGTATTGTCACATCACTTATATGATCATGGCTATATTGTTATAGTGAATATATTGCCGTCTTGACTATATTATCATATTGGGTAAATTGTCATGGTATGTATTTTGACATGGAAGCCTTATTTTCATGATGTTTATATAGTCAGTGAATTATATCGTGACATTGTCATAGTGGCTGTACTTTCATCGTGGCTATATAGTCGTTTGCTGTATTTTCACTCGTACTCTTTTGTGAAGATTGCTTTATTGTCATTGTAGCTATAGTGTCATGGGGCATATATTTTCATAGCAGCAGTATTGTCATTATGAAAATACCGTCATTTTGGCTATCTACTCATTTTGGTTATATTGCGAGGATTTACATATCGTCACCTTGGCTATATTGTCAAGGTGATCTCTTTTATAGTTGCTATATTGTCATTTTTTTTTAGTCATGCATATTTTTTTGATAAGCGATACATTATCGTGACAACTTTACTCTTAAGGTGACAGTATATTGTCATTGTGACAATGTTGACATTATGTTTATAATCTCTTAGTGGCTATATTACTAAGATAACTATACTCTCAATGTGACTATTTCATGATGATGGTTATAATGACAGTTTGACTGCATTTTCATTGTACCATATTTAAAGGTGTTGATTTTGCCCTTGAAGATATATTATAAAACAAAAATTTCCTTTTTTTTAAATTATCATGTGAATATATTGCCATGATATGCGATATTGTTATAGTTTCAGTACTGTCATGTTGAATGTACATTATGTTGGTTACATTACAATTAAAGTCATAGTGGCAGGGCAACTATATTTTCATGGTTGGATCATTTTGTTATGACGATTTTATTGTATTTGTGAGTATATTCTCATGGTTACTGTGTTGCCGTAATTTCAATATTGTCCTGGACACTATATAATCTGAAATCTATATTGTCATATCAGTTATATGATCATGGTAGCTTTATTGTCATAGTGAATATCTTGTCGTCGTGACTATATTATCATAATGGTTAAATTGGCATAGGAAATATGTTGACATGAGGGCTATATTTTCATGATATTCATAAAGTCATTGAAAGATTAGTATCAAGGTGACTCTAATAGCCTGGCGATTGATGTATATCGTGACATTATTGTCACGATAGCTGCATTGTCATGGTGGCTATATTGTCGTTTCCTGTATTTTCAATGTTACTCTTTTGTGAAGATTTCTTTATTGTTATTGTAGCTATAGTGTCATAGGGAATATATTTTCGTAGTAGCAGTATTGTCATTATGAACATATCGTCATTTTGGCTATCTGCTCATTTTTGTTATATTGCGTAGATTTACATATCGTCACCTTGGCTATATTGGCAAGGTGATCTCTTTATAGTTGCTATATTGTCATTTTTTTTAATCATATATATTTTTTCATGAGTCATACATTATCTTGATAACTATATCATTAAAGTGACAGTATATTGTCATGGTGACTATATTGTCATTATGACTACAATCTGTTGGTGCCTATATTGCTAAGAAAACTACATGTGACTACATTTTCATTGTAGCTTATTTAATGGTGTTGATTTACCCTTGGAGATATATCATTATAAAAACGGATATTTCATTTTGTTTAAATTATGAGGTGAATACATTGTCATGATATGCTATATTGTTATAGTTTCAGTACTGTCATGGTGAATGTATATTATGTTGACTACATTACAATAGAAGCCATAGTGGCAGGGTGGCTATATTTTCATGGTTTGATCATTTTGTTATTAGTGTTTTATTGTATTTTTGAATATATTGTCATGGTGATTGTGTTGCCATAATTTCTATATTGTCTTTTGATTTATTAAATTGATGGCAATATTGTCATAGAGACTGTATTGTCATGGTGCCTGTATGGTCATCATGGTTGTCTTGTCATCGTGACTCTATGGTCATGATGGCTATACTGTCGTTAAGATTACATTCTTATGGTAACTATATTGCCATCGTGGCTTTTTGTCAGAGTAGCTATATTGTTAAGTTAGCTATCTTATTGTGGTGGGTAATTTTTTTCTTTTGGTATATTGCCAGGATGGCTATACTAGAATTTTGGGAAGATTAGCATGGTGATATAGTGTTCGTAGCCCAACTGTTGTTTTGGACATTTTTTCATAGGAATACATTATCATGGTACCTACATTGTCAAGGTTACTATATTTCATGCAAGCTATATTGTAAAGATGACGATATTGGCATGGCGGGTGTATTGTTATGTTCAATATAACGCCATCCTGGCTACATTATATTGATCGCTGTATCAACTTGATGGCTATATTGCTACGGTCAAATTCATCGTTGGGGATGTATTTTGTCTTTACCTACAACTTGGTTGTGATTATATGATCATGATAATATTTCTATGACAGCTTATTTGGCATCTTGAGTGTATCTGTCTGGATATCATATCATCATGTAACTTGATCTGTCATGCTTTTAAACGGTGATGGTGCTTATGTGAAAATGCTGATTACATTATCATCATTAATGTATGATTATTGTAACTATATAGCAATGGCAATATCTTTTTCGATCATTTTGGTATGTTGACTTCATTTTGATAGGAGTTATATTGGTATGGCAGGTACATTTTCATGGTTCTGACATTGTTTTATGGGCTATACTGTCAAGGCGGCTGTATAGTATTGATAAATTCTGTTTTGGACGCTATTTACTGCTGGACACTATACACTTTAGAGGCTATATGTTTCCTATGTTCCGAAAGCGACTATTTTGTCACGGTATCTATACTGTCAGGTGGCTATATTTACGTTCTAAACATATTCTGAATGTTTCTTTAATGTTGCGTTGACTATATTGTTATATCAGTTATATGGCCATGGTGGCTTTGTTGTTATAGTGAATATATTGTAATTGTGACTATACTATCATAATGGCTAAATTGTCATGGGAAATATGTTGATATGGATGCTATATTCTCATGATACTTTTATGGTAATTGTAAAATTTTTTCAAGTTTACTCTAATATCAGAGTGATTGATTTATGTTGTAACATTATTGTTATGTTGGCTGTACAATAATGGTGGCTATATTGTCGTTTGATGCGTTTTCAATGTTACTATTTAGTGAATATGGCTTTAATGTCAGTGTAGCTATACTTTCATTGGGAACAAATTTTCATGGTGACGCAATTGTCATTATGAAATAAAGTCATTTTGGCTATCTTCTAATTTGGGTTACATTGCTATGTTATATATATCGTCACCTTGGCTATATTGGGAAGGTGATTTTTCTTTATAGGTGGTATATTGTCATTTTTTAATCGTGCATATTCCGTTATAAGCGATATATTATCATGATACCCATATCATTAAGGTGAAAATATTGGCATGGCGACTGTAATCTTATGATAACAATATAGGTACCCTGATATATAGGCAACATGAAAAGACAATCAACACCTTGTAATATAACAAAAAATAACAAATAACCATCATGGCAATATATTCATTTAACAATATAGCCACCATGGCAATATAGTTTCCATATCAATATAATCTTAATGGAAATATAACTACCATGACCATATAGACTCTATGACAATACAACCACCAAGACAATACAGGAACCATGACATTACATTATGACAATATAGCCACCAATTCATCAAATCAAATGACAGTATAGATATTATGGCAACAGTCAACATGACAATATACACACAAGTGGAATATAATCGACATAACAAAATGATTATATTATGAAAATATAGCCACTTTGCCACTAGGGCTTCCATTGGAATATAGCCAACATAATAATACATATACAATGACATTCCTGAAACCATAACAATATAGCATATCACGACAATGTAGTCCCCTAATGATTTAATCAAAATGAGAATCTCGTTTTATAATGATACATCCTCAAGGGCAAACCCAAGACCAACATAAAAGCTACCGTGGAAATGTAGTCACCATGACATTATAACCATCATGATGAAATAGAAACCATGACAATAAAGTCACTTTGGCAAGATATCCAACATGATATCATTGTCATAATAACAATATAGTCAAAATGCTAATATATAGTTACCGGAATGTTATAGTTATCATGATATTGTATCACTTACGACAAAAAATGCATGATTTAAAAAATGAAAATATAGCAACCGTAAAAAAAGATCACGTTGCTAGTATAGCCAAGGTGATGATATATATATGATAGAAATGTAACCAAAATAAGGAGATGGCCAAAATGACAGTATATTCATAATGACAATAATTCAACTATGATAATATATTCTCCATGACACTATTGGTACACTGACAGAAAGCTATCTTCACAAAAGCGTAAAATTAAAATACAGCAAACTACAGTATAGCCACCATGACAGTACGGCCATCTTGACAAAATGACGGTATGGTCATAATGACAATACTGCCACTATGAAAATATGTTACCCATGACACTATAGCTACACTGACAGCAAAGCCATATTCCTAAAAGAGCAACATTGAAAATACAGCAAACGAGAATACAGCCACCATCATAGTTCAGCCACCATGATAATAATGTCACGATAATAATCATCACCATGTCATTAGTCACCTTGATAATAAACTTACAATGACTATATAAATATCATGAAAATATAGCCTCCATGTCTACATGGCTGCCATGATAATCTGGCCATTATGATAATATAGTCATGACGGCAATTTATTCACTATAACAATATAGCCACAGTGATCATATAACTGATGTGACAATACAGTCAAAGAAGCAAAAAAGAAATATACAAATCATATTCACTATGGAAGTATAACTACATAACAATATAGATTATGTGACAAATAGTCGCTTTGGAATCATAGCAAACATAGCCGGCAGGACAACATAGTCTCTATGACAAAATAGCGACCAAGACAGGATATATCATTATAATATAGACACCTTGACAGTATAGACCATAAAACAATGTAACAATCATGAAACTGTACCTGCCAAAACATTATAGATGTCATGAAATTTTAGTCAACATGACAAAATTATCATAATGAAATATCATCGGCATTACAATGTAGTTACCATAATCATAGACCAATCATGATCATATAATCAGCAGGTTGACATAAACAATATCTCAGTATAAAAACCATGACAGTATAAGTGACATGATGATATGGTATCCATACACTTACACTTACAATACCAAAGAAGCCGCTATGAATATATTGTTATCATGATCATATAATCACAACAATATTGTAGATAGTGACAAATATATCCCCAACGAAAAAAATTAATCATGGCAATATAGCCATCAACTTGCTATAGCGACCAAGATAATGTAGCGAGCATTGTATTGAGAATTACAATACAGCCACCGTGCCAATGTTGTCACAATGACAATATAGCTACCATGAAAATATAGTAACGTTGATAATGTAGCTGCCATGGCAAAATATTCAAGATAGAAAATACCCAAAAGATAGCCACAACAAGAGTTTAGCTGCTAAGACGATACATCACCATGACAATATCTCTAAAATGTTAGCATAGCCATCATGGCAATATATCAACAGAAAAAATACTCATCACAACGATATAGCTAACTTGACAATTTACTACTCTGACAATATAGGTAACATTAAAAGACAGCCACCTCCTTGAATTATAAAAGAAAAAAAAAATGACACATAGCCATCATGGCAATATGGTAACTAAACAATATAGCCATCATGGCAATATGGTAACCAAACAATATAACCTTCATGGCAATTTGATTACCATAGCAATGTATTCTTAATGGCAATATAGTCACCATGTCCTTATAGTCACGATGACAATACAACTACCATGACAATACAGAAAACATCAAAATGCAGTCTCTAATACAATATTGCCGCTAATTCAACAATTAAATGACAATATAGATATTATGGCAAAACAATCACGATGACAATATACTCAAAAATGCTATATAATCGTCATAATGAAATGATCCTGCCATGAAAATATAGTCACCCTGCCACTATGGCTTCCATTACAATATAGCCACAATAACAAAACATTCACCACGACAGTACTAAAACCATAACAATATAGCATATCATGACAATGTAGTCGATCATTTAATGAAAAATAAAAATTTCGCTTCTATAAATTATGGTATAATCTCAGGGACAAAATTTTATTCACCATTAAAAAGCTGCCATGAAAATACAGTCACTATGACATAAATAAAATAGAGACCATGGCAATATAGCCACTCTGAGATTATAGTCATTATGACATCATAGTCGCTATCAAAATACTGTCACCTTTATAATAAAGTAATCAAAAGGATATATCGCTTGTGACAAAATATGCATGATTAGAAAATGACATTATAGCACTTATAAAAAAGATCACCTTGCCACTATAGTCAAGGTGACGATATATACATCATAGCAACGCAAAGAAAAAGAGATGATAACCAGAACGACGATATGTTTATAATGACAATACTGCAACTATGAAAATATGTTCCCCACGATTCTACAGCTTCACTGACAATAAAGCCATCTTCACAAATAGAGTGCTATTGAAAAAATAGGAAACGACTATACATCCATCAAGACATTACAGCCACGATGACAATAATCTCTCGATATAAATGAATCGCCAGGACATTAGCGTCACCTTGATAATGAATATACAATCAGTACATGAACATCATGAAAATATAGCGTCCATATAAATATATTTGTCGTGAAAATATAGCCTCCATATGAATATCTTTAAAGTGACAGTTTCGCCATTCTGATAATATAGTCAAGACGCTAATATATTCACCATAACAATAAAGCCACCATGATCACATAACTGATATGACAATATAGTCAACGCAAAAATAAACGCATTTATAAATTATATCCACTCTGAGAATACAGCCACATGAAAATATAGATACTGTGACAAAATATTCATTTTTGGATCATAGCAAACATATAGCGTCCAAGAGAATATAATCTCTATGACAAAATAGCGAAGAAGACAGGATTTATCATCACAATACAGTCACCTTGACAGTATACCCAATAGAATAGTGGAACAACCATGAAAATGTACCTACCATAACAATATAGCTTACATGAAAATATAGTTACTATAACAAATTCATTACAATGAAATACAAACGATATCACATTATGGTTTCGATAATCATACACCAATCATGATCATATAAGATAAGATATTCAAAACAAACCAAGGGTAGCGACAACGCAGGGAGGAATAGCTACAACATAACTCTGAAAGACGATAGCAGCTCTGTACACGTCGGTAGCTGGTGCGCGACTGTCATCAGGTGACTACATTGTCGTTATATGCTATATTGTCATGGTTTCATTACTGTCGTAGTGAATGTATTATTATGTTAGCTATATTGCAGTGGCAGGGTGGCTAAATTTTCATGGTAGGATAATTTTGTTATCGCGGTTATATTGCATTTGTGATAATACTGTCATGGTGACTGTGTTCCAGTAATATCTATATTATCATTTAATTTGTTGAGGCGATTGCAATATTGTCGTAGAGACTCTAATGTCATGTTGCCTGTATAGTCATGATGGTTGCATGTCATCTTGACTATATAGTCATGTTGGTTATATTCCAGTTATGATTACATGGTTGAGGTAACTATATTGCCATGGTGACTATATTGATAGGTGACTACATTGCCATGATAGCTATTTTTCATTTTTGTTATACTGTAAGGAGGTGACTGTCTTTTCATATTGAATATATTATCAAGGAAGCTATATTGTTAAGTTAGCTATATGATTGTGGTGCTTATTTTCTTTTTCTGGTGGTATATTGCCATGATGCCTAGACTAACATTTTGGCGATATTGGCATGGTGATATAGTGTCTTAGCAAATAAACTGTTATTGTGGATATGTTCCATGGGATTTTATTATCATAGTAGCTACATTGTCAATGTTACTATATTTTCATGGTAGCTCCATTGTCATGGTGAAGATATTGCCGTCGTAGCTGTATTGTTATTTTCAATATAATGCCATCCTAACTACATTATCTTGGTCGCTATATTTACTTGCTGGCTATATTGCTATGGTTAATTTTGTCGTTGGGGATATATTTTGTTATTAACTAAAATTTTGTTTTAATCATATGATCATGATAAAATTTTCATTGCGGCTTATTTGGTAATGTGAGTGCAAGTGTATGGATATCATATCATCATGTCACTATATTGTCATTGTTTTTATACTGTGATGGTGTTTATGTCAGCCTCCTGATGATATTATCATGATTAATATATGATTATGATAGCTAAATTGTAATGGCGATTATATTTCATTGTGACAATTTTGTCATGTTGCCTGCATTTTCATGTTAGCTATATTGTTATGGCAGGTACATTTTCATTGTTGTTTCACTGTTTTATCGGCTATACTGTCAAGGTGACTATATCTTAATTAAAAATCTTGTCTTGGTCGCTATTTTGTCATGGACACTATAATGTCCTGGAGCCTATATGTTTGCTATGATCCGAAAGAGACTATTTTGTCACAGCATCAATATTGTTGGGTGCTTATATTGCCATAATGAATATAATTTGAAGGCTTCCTTATTGTTGCGTTGACTGTATTGTCATATCACTTATATGATCATGGCTATATTGTTATAGTGAATATATTGCCGTCTTGACTATATTATCATATTGGCTAAATTGTCATGGTAAGTATGTTGACATGGAAGCCTTATTTTCATTATGTTTATGTAGTCAGTGAATCATATCGTGACATTATTGTCATAGTAGCTGTACTTTCATGGTGGCTATATTGTCGTTTGCTTTATTTTCACTGTTACTCTTTTGTGAAGATTGCTTTATTGTCATTGTAGCTATAGTGTCATAGGGGATATATTTTCATAGCGGCAGTATTGTCATAATGAACATACCGTCATTTTGGCTATCTATTCATTTTGGTTATATTGAGAAGATTTACATATCGTCACCTTGGCTATATTGTCAAGGTGACCTCTTTTATAGTTGCTATGTTGTTGTTTTTTTTGGTCACATATTTTTTCATAAGCGATACATTATCGTGATAACTTTACTATTAAGGTGACATTATATTGTCATTGTGACAAAGTTGACAATATGACTATAATCTCTTACTGGCTATATTGCTAAGATAACTATACTGTCATGGTGAATATTTCATGATGATGGTTATATTGACAGATTGACTGCATTTTCATTGTAGCATATTTGAAGATATATTATAAAAACGAGAATTTCCTTTTTTTTTAAATTATCATGTGAATATATTGATATGATATGCGATATTGTTATAGTTTCAGTACTGTCATGTTGAATGTATATTATGTTGGTTACATTACAATTAAAGTCATATTGGCAGGGTAACTATATATTCATCTTTGGATCATTTTGTTATGACGATTTTATTGTATTTGTGAGTATATTCTCACGGTTACTGTGTTGCCGTAATTTCTATATTGTCTTGGACACAACATATCCTGAAATCTATATTATCATATCAGTTATATGATCATAGTAGCTTTATCATCATAGTGAATATCTTGTCGTCGTGACTATATTATCATAATGGCTAAATTGTCATAGGAAATATGTTGACATGAGGGCTATATTTTCATGATATTCATAAAGTCATTGAAAGATTACTATCATGGTTACTCTAATAGCCTGGCGATTGATGTATATCGTGCCATTATTGTCACGATAGCTGCATTGTCATGGTGGCTATATTGTCGTTTCCTGTATTTTCAATGTTACCCTTTTTTGAAGATTGCTTTATTGTCATTCATAGCTATAGTGTCATGGGGAATATATTTTCGTAGTAGCAGTATTGTCATTATGAACATATCGTCATTTTGGCTATCTGCTCATTTTGGTTACATTGCGAAGATTTACATATCGTCACCTTGGCTATATTGGCAAGGTGATCTCTTTATAGTTGCTATATTGTCATTTTTTTCAATCATGTATATTTTTTCATGAGTGATACATTATCTTGATAACTATATCATTAAAGTGACAGTATATTGTCATGGTGACTATATTGTCATTATGACTACAATCTCTTAGTGGCTATATTGCTAAGATAACTACATGTGACTACATTTTCATTGTAGCTTATTTAATGGTGTTGATTTATCCTTGGAGATATATCATTATAAATACGGATATTTCATTTTGTTTAAATTATGAAGTGAATACATTGTCATGATGTGCTATATTGTTATAGTTTCAGTACTGTCATGGTGAATGTATATTATGTTGACTACATTACAATAGAAGCCATAGTGGCAGGGTGGCTATATTTTCATGGTTTGATCATTTTGTTATTAGTATTTTATTGTATTTTTGAATATATTATCATGGTGACTGTGTTGCCATAATTTCTATATTATCATTTGATTTATTAGATTGATGGCAATATTGTCATAGAGACTGTATTGTCATGTTGCTTGTATGGTCATCATGGTTGTCATGTCATCGTGACTCTGTCATGATGGTTATACTGTCGTTAAGATTACATTCTTATGGTAACTATATTGCCATCATGGCTTTTTGTCAGAGTAGCTATATTGTTAAGTTAGCTATCTTATTGTAGTGGGTATTTTTTTTCCTTTTGGTATATTGCCATGATGGCTATACTATAATTTTGGCAAGATTAGCATGGTGATATAGTGTTCGCAGCCCAACTGTTATTTAGGACATTTTTTCATGGGAATATATTATCATGGTACCTACATTGTCAAGGTTACTATATTTCACGCAAGCTACATTGTAAAGATGACGATATTGGCATGGCGGGTGTATTTTTATGTTCAATATAACGCCATCCTGGCTACATTGTCTTGGTCGCTATATCAACTTGATGGCTATATTGCTACGGTCAATTTCATCGTTGGGGATGTATTTTGTCTTTACCTGCAATTTGGTTGTGATTACATGATCATGATAATCTTTCTATGACGGCTTATTTGGCATCTTGAGTGTATCTGTCAGGATATCATATCATCATGTAACTTACTCTGTTATGCTTTTAAACGGTGATGGTGCTTATGTGAAAATGCTGATTACATTATCATCATTAATGTATGATTATTGTAACTATATAGCAATGGCAATATTTTTTTGGATCATTTTGGTATGTTGACTTCATTTTGATAGTAGTTATATTGGTATGGCAGGTACATTTTCATGGTTCTGACATTGTTTTATGGGCTATACTGTCAAGGCGGCTGTATAGTATTGATAAATTCTGTTTTGGACGCTATTGTCTCCTGGACACTATATATTTTAGAGGCTATATGTTTCCTATGATCCGAAAGCGACTGTTTTGTCACGGTATTTATATTGTCAGTTGGCTATATTGACTTTGTGAACATATTCTGGATGTTTCTTTAATGTTGCGTTGACTATATTGTTATATCAGTTATATGGCCATGGTGGCTTTGTTGTTATAGTGAATATATTGTAGTTTTGACTATCATATCATAATGGCTAAATTGTCATGGGAAATATGTTGATATGGATGCTATATTCTCATGATACTTTTATGGTAATTGTAAAAAAATTTTCAAGTTTACTCTAATATCACAGTGATTGATTTATGTTGTAACATTATTGTTATGGTGGCTGTACAATCATGGTGGTTATGTTGTCGTTGATGCGTTTTCAATGTTACTATTTAGTGAATATGGCTTTAATGTCAGTGTAGCTATACTTTCATTGGGAACAAATTTTCATAGTGACGCAAATGTCATTATGAAATAGAGTCATTTAGGTTATCTTCTAATTTGGGTTACATTGTTATGTTATATATATCGTCACCTTGGCTATATTGGGAAGGTGATCTTTTTATCGGTGGTATATTGTCATTTTTTAATAATGCATATTCTGTTACAAGCGATATATTATCATGATACCCATATCATTAAGGTGAAAATATTGGCATGGCGACTATATTGTCTTTATGACTGTAATCTTATGATAACAATATAGGTACCCTGATATATAGGCAACATGAAAAGACAATCAACCCCTTGTAATATAACAAAAAATAACAAATAGCCATCATGGCAATATATTCATTTAACAATATAGCCACCATGCAATATAGTTACCATATCAATATAATCTTTATTGAAATATAACTACCATGACCATATAGACACGATGACAATACAACCACCAAGACAATACAAGAACCATGAAATTACATTATGACAATATAGCCACCAATTCAACAAATCAAATGACATTATAGATATTATGGCAACAGTCACCATGACAATATACACACAAGTGGAATATAATCGACATAACAAAGTGATTATATTATGAAAATATAGCCACTCTGCCACTATGGCTTCCATTCGAATATAGCTAACATGATAATACATATACAATGACATTCCTGAAACCATAACAATATAGCATATCACGACAATGTAGTCCCCTAATGATTTAATCAAAATGAGAATCTCGTTTCATAATGATACATCCTCAAGGGCAAACACAACACCAATATAAAAGCTACCGTGAAAATGTAGTCACCATGACATTATAACCATCATGATGAAATAGACACCATGACAATAAAGTTACTTTGACAAGATATCCAACATGATATCATTGTCGTAATAACAATATAGTCAAAATGCCAATGTATAGTTACCGGAATGTTATAGTTATCATGATAATGTATCACTTACGACAAAAAATGCATGATTAAAAAAAAGGAAAATATAGCAACCGTAAAAAAAGATCACGTTGCTAATATAGCCAAGGCGATGATATATATATGATAGAAATGTAACCAAAATAAAGAGATGGCCAAAATGACAGTATGTTCATGATGACAATAATTCCACTATGAAAATATGTTCTCCATGACACTATAGGTACACTGACAGTAAAGCTATCTTTACAAAAGCGTAAAATTAAAATACAGCAAACTACAATATAGCCACCTTGACGATACAGCCATCTTGACAATAATATCACGATATAACTCAATCACCAGGACAATAGAGTCACCTTGACAGTAATCTTACAATGACTTTATAAATTTTTTTTTTTTTTGCTTTGTCGCTGTCTCCCGCGTTTGCGAGGTAGCGCAAGGAAACAGACGAAAGAAATGGCACAACCCACCACCATACACATGTATATACATACGTCCACACACGCAAATATACATACCTACAAAGCTTTCCATGGTTTACCCCAGACGCTTCACATGCCCTGATTTAATCCACTGACAGCACGTCAACCCCGTTATACCACATCGATCCAATTCACTCTATTCCTTGCCCTCCTTTCACCCGCCTG
Source organism: Panulirus ornatus (assembly GCF_036320965.1). Classification (NCBI taxonomy): domain Eukaryota; kingdom Metazoa; phylum Arthropoda; class Malacostraca; order Decapoda; family Palinuridae; genus Panulirus; species Panulirus ornatus. The sequence continues at coordinate 5,514,533 of NC_092278.1, read as the reverse complement.
CATGTTCAGGCCCCGATCACACAAAATCTTTTTCACTCCATCTTTCCACCTACAATTTGGTCTCCCACTTCTCCTCGTTCCCTCCACCTCCGACACATATATCCTCTTGGTCAATCTTTCCTCACTCATTCTCTCCATGTGCCCAAACCATTTCAAAACACCCTCTTCTGCTCTCTCAACCACGCCCTTTTTATTTCCACACATCTCTCTTACCCTTACGTTACTTCCTCGATCAAACCACCTCACACCACACATTGTCCTCAAACATCTCATTTCCAGCACATCCATCCTCCTGCACACAACTCTATCCATAGCCCACGCCTCGCAACCATACAACATTGTTGGAACCACTATTCCTTCAAACATACCCATTTTTGCTTTAGAAGATAATGTTCTCGACTTCCACACATTCTTCAAGGCTCCCAGAATTTTCGCCCCCTCCCCCACCCTATGATCCACTTCCGCTTCCATGGTTCCATCCGCTGCCAGATCCACTCCCAGATATCTAAAACACTTTACTTCCCCCAGTTTTTCTCCATTCAAACTTACCTCCCAATTGACTTGACCCTCAACCCTACTGTACCTAATAACCTTGCTCTTATTCACATTTACTCTTAACTTTCTTCTTTCACACACTTTACCAAACTCAGTCACCAGCTTCGGCAGTTTCTCACATGAATAAGCCACCAGCGCTGTATCATCAGCGAACAACAACTGACTCACTTCCCAAGCTCTCTCATCCACAACAGACTTCATACTTGCCCCTCTTTCCAAAACTCTTGCATTTACCTCCCTAACAACCCCATCCATAAACAAATTAAACAACCATGGAGACATCACACACCCCTGCCGCAAACCTACATTCACTGAGAACCAATCACTTTCCTCTCTTCCTACAAGTACACATGCCTTACATCCCCGATAAAAACTTTTCACCGCTTCTAACAACTTGCCTCCCACACCATATATTCTTAATACCTTCCACAGAGCATCTCTATCAACTCTATCATATGCCTTCTCCAGATCCATAAATGCTACATACAAATCCATTTGCTTTTCTGAGTATTTCTCGCATACATTCTTCAAAGCAAACACCTGAATCACACATCCTCTACCACTTCTGAAACCACACTGCTCTTCCCCAATCTGATGCTCTGTACATGCCTTCACCCTCTCAATCAATGCCCTCCCATATAATTTACCAGGAATACTCAACAAACTTATACCTCTGTAATTTGAGCACTCACTCTTATCCTCTTTTCCTTTGTACAATGGCACTATGCACGCATTCCGCCAATCCTCAGGCACCTCACCATGAGTCATACATACATTAAATAACCTTACCAACCAGTCAATAATACAGTCACCCCCTTTTTTGATAAATTCCACTGCAATACCATCCAAACCTGCTGCCTTGCCGGCTTTCATCTTCCACAAAGCTTTTACTACCTCTTCTCTGTTTACCAAATCATTTTCCCTAACCCTTTCACTTTGCACACCACCTCGACCAAAACACCCTATATCTGCCACTCTATCATCAAACACATTCAACAAACCTTCAAAATACTCACTCCATCTCCTTCTCACATCACCACAACTTGTTATCACCTCCCCATTTGCGCCCTTCACTGAAGTTCCCATTTGCTTCCTTGTCTTACGCACTTTATCTACCTCCTTCCAGAACATCTTTTTATTCTCCCTAAAATTTAATGATACTCTCTCACCCCAACTCTCATTTGCCTTCTTTTTCACCTCTTGCACCTTTCTCTTGACCTCCTGTCTCTTTCTTTCATACATCTCCCACTCAATTGCATTTTTTCCCTGCAAAAATCGTCCAAATGCCTCTCTCTTCTCTTTCACTAATAGTCTTACTTCTTCATCCCACCACTCACTACCATTTCTAATCAACTCACCTTCCACTCTTCTCATGCCACAAGCATCTTTTGCGCAATCCATCAATGATCCCCTAAATACATCCCATTCCTCCCCCACTCTCCTTACTTCCATTGTTCTCACCTTTCTCCATTCTGTACTCAGTCTCTCCTGGTACTTCCTCACACAAGTCTCCTTCCCAAGCTCACTTACTCTCACCACCCTCTTCACTTTATAAATATCATGAAAATATAGCCCCCATGTCAAGATATTTCCTATGACAATTTAGCCATTATGAAAATATAGTCACGACGACAATCTATTCACTATGACAATAAAGCTACCATGATCATATAACTGATATGACAATATAATCAAAGCAAAAATATAGAAACAATAAACTTATATTCACAATGGCAATATAACCACCTGACAATATAGATACTGTTAATAGATAGTCGTTTTCGGATCATAGCAAAATATAGACTCCAGGACAATATAGTCTCTGTGAAAAAACAGTGACTCAGACAGGATTTATCATCATGATATGGTCATAAAATTATAGCTGTCATGGAATTGTAGTCAACATGACAAAATTATCACAATGAAATAAAACGACATTACAATATAGTTACCATAATCATACACCAATCATGATTATATAATCAGCAGGTTGACATAAACAAGATCATAGTGTAAAAACCATGACAATTTAAGTGACATGATGAGATGATATCCATTCACTTACACTTACAATACCACATAAGTTTTCATGAAAATATTATCATGATCATATAATCACAACAGTATTGTCACTAATTACAAAATATATCCCGAAAGACAAAATTAACCATAAGAATATAGCCATCAAGTTGATATAGCGACCAAGATAATGTAGCCAGGACGGCATCATATTGAAAGTAAGAATACAACCACCATGCCAATGTCTTCACCATGACAATGTAGCTACCATGAAAATATAGTAACCTTGACTATGTAGCTACAGTGATAAAATATACAATTGAAAAATATCCACAACCAAAGTTTAGCTGCTAAAACACTATATCGCTATGCCAATATCGCCAAAATGATATTATTGCCATCATGATAAAATACCGCCAGAAAAAAAATATATGTACCCAATGCTCGACAATATAGCTATTCTGACAATATTGCCAACATGAAAAGACAGTCACCTCCTTGTTATATAACAAAAATGACAAATAGCCATAATGGCGATATAGGGATTTAACAATACAGCCACTATGGTAATATAGTTAGCATAACAATGTGATCTTAACGACAATGTAGCCAACATGACTGTATTGTCACGTTGACAATACAACCACCGTGACAATACAGATAACATGACAGTACCGTCTCTAAGACAATATTGCCATCAATTTGACAAATTATATGACAATATAAATATTATGGCAACATAGTCACCATGACAATATACTCAGAAATGCAATATAATCGTCATGATAGAATTATCCTACCATGAACATATAGGCACCTACCATTTTGGTTTCCATTGCAATGTAGAAACAGTAATAAAAGATTTACCATGAAGGTACTGAAACCATAACAGTATAGCATATCATGGCAATGTAGTCACCAAATAATTTAATCAAAATGACAATCTCTCTTCTATAATGGTATATCCTCAAGGGCAATATCAACACCATTAAAAAAGCTCCTACGAAAATTGTCATTATGACATTATAAACATCATGATAAAAAAGTCACCATGACAATATAGTTCTCTTGGCAATATAGCCACTGTGACATAATGATAATATAGTCGCTATGACAATATTGTCACCATAAAATATAATTATCATGATAATATTTCGCTTATGACAAAGTATGCAAGAGTTAAAAAAAGACAATATATCACCTATAAAAAGATCACCTTTCCCAATATAGCTAAGGTGACGATATATACATTATAGTAATGTAACTAAAATGAGAAGATAGCCAAAATGAGGGTATGGTCATAATGACAATACTGCCACTATGAAAATATGTTTCCCATGACACTATAGCTACACTGACAACAAAGGCATATTCACAAAAGAGCAACATTGAAAATACAGCAAACGAGAATATAGCCACCATCATATTTCAGCCACCATGATAATAATGTCACGATACAAATCATCACCATGTCATTAGTCACCTTGATAATAAACTTACAATGACTATATAAATATCGTGAAAATATAGCCTCCATGTCAACATGTCTGCCATGATAATCTGGCCATTATAATAATATAGTCATGACCGCAATTTATTCACTATAACAATATAGCCACAGTGATCATATAACTGATGTGACAATACAGTCAAAGAAGCAAAAAAGAAATATACAAATCATATTCACTATGGCAGTATAACTACACGACAGTATAGATACTGTGACAAATAGTCGCTTTTGAATCATAGCAAACATATAGCCGGCAGGACAACATAGTCTCTATGACAAAATAGCGACCAAGACAGGATATATCATTATAATATAGACACCTTGACAGTATAGACCATAAAACAATGTAACAATCATGAAACATGCACCTTCCAAAACATTTTAGATGTCATGAAATTTTAGTCAACATGACAAAATTATCATTATGAAATATCATCGGCATTACAATATAGTTACCATAATCATAGACCAATCATGATCATATAATCAGCAGGTTGACATAAACAATATCACAGTATAAAAATCATGACAGTATAAGTGACACGATGATATGATATCCATACACATACACTTACAATACCAAAGAAGCCGCCATGAATATATTGTTATCATGATCATATAATCACAACAATATTGTAGGTAGTGACAAAAATATCCCCAACGACAAAATTAATCATAGCAATATAGCCATCAACTTGTTATAGCGACCAAGATAATGTAGCGAGCATTGTATTGAGAATTACAATGCAGCCACCGTGCCAATGTCGTGACCATGACAATATAGCTATCATGAAAATATAGTAACGTTGATAATGTAGCTGCCATGGCAAAATATTCAAGATAGAAAATTCCCAAAAGATAGCCACAACAAGAGTTTAGCTGCTAAGACGATATATCACCATGCCAATATCTTTAAAATGTTAGTATAGCCATGAAGGCAATATATCAACAGAAAAAATACTCATCACAACGATATAGCTAACTTGACACTATGCTACTCTGACAATATAGGTAACATTAAAAGACAGCCACCTCCTTGAAATATAAAAAAAAAATGACAAATAGCCATTATGGCAATGTGGTAACTAAACTATATAGTCATCATGGCAATATGGTAACCAAACAATATAGCCATCATGGCAATATGATTACCATAGCAATGTATTCTTAATGGCAATATAGTCACCATGTCCTTATAGTCACGATGACAATACAACTACCATGACAATACATAAAACATCAAAATAAAGTCTCTAAGACAATATTGCCACTAACTCAACAAGTTAAATGACAATATAGATATTATAGCAACGCAATCACGATGACAATATACTCAGAAATGTTACATAATCGTCATAATAAAATGGTCCTACCGTGAAAATATAGTCACCCTGCCAGTATGGCTTCCATTACAATATAGCCACAATAACAAAACATTCACCACGACAGTACGGAAACCATAACAATATAGCATATCATGACAATGTAGTCACTTGATCATTTAATGAAAAATAAAAATTTCGCTTCTATTATGGTATAACCTCAGGGACAAAATTTTATACACCATTAAAAAGCTGCCATGAAAATACAGTCACTATGACATAAATATCATGATAAAATAGTGACCATGGCAATATAGCCACTCTGAGATTATAGTCATTAAGACAATATAATCGCTATTAAGATACTGTCACCTTAATAATAAAGTTATCAAAATGATATATCGCTTGTGACATAATATGCGTGATTAGAAAATGACAGTATAGCACCTATAAAAAAGATCACCTTGCCACTATAGTCAAGGTGACGATATATACATCATAGGAACGTAAAGAAAAACAGATGATAACCAGAACGACGGTATGTTCATAATGACAATACTGCAACTATGAAAATATGTTCCCCACGATTCTCCAGCTTCACTGACAATAAAGCCATTTTAACAAAAAGAGTAATATTGAAAAAATAGCAAACGACTATACAGCCATCAAGACAGTACAACCACCATGACAATAATCTCTCGATATAAATCAATCGCAAGGACATTAGCGTCACCTTGATAATGAATATACAATCAGTACATGAACATCATGAAAATATAGCGTCCATATAAATATATTTTTCGTGAAAATATAGCCTCCATATGAATATCTTTAAAGTGACAGTTTCGCCATTCTGATAATATAGTCAAGACGCTAATATATTCACCATAACAATAAAGCCACCGTGATCACATAAATGATATGACAATATAGTCACCGCAACAATAAACGCATTTATAAATTATATCCACTCTGAGAATACAGCCACATGAAAATATAGATACTGTGACAAAATAGTCATTTTTGGATCATAGCAAACATATAGCGTCCAAGAGAATATAGTCTCTATGACAAAATAGTGAAGAAGACAGGATTTATCATCACAATACCGTCACCTTGACAGTATAGCCAATAAAGCAGTGGAACAAACATGAAAATGTACCTACCATAACAATATAGCTTACATGAAAATATAGTTACTATGACAAATTCATTACAATGAAATACAAACGATATCACATTATGGTTTCGATAATCATACACCAATCATGATCATGTAAGATAAAACCTTCAAAACAAAGCAAGTGTTGCGACAACGCAGGGAGGAATAGCTACAACCTAGCTCTGAAAGACGATAGCAGCTCCGTACACGTCGGTAGCTGGTGCGCGACTGTCATCAGGTGACTACATTGTCATGATATGCTATATTGTCATGGTTTCAGTACTGTCGTAGTGAATGTATTATTATGTTAGCTATATTGCAGTGGCAGGGTGACTAAATTTTCATGGTAGGAAAATTTTGTTATCGCGGTTATAATGCATTTGTAATAATACTGTCATGGTCACTGTCTTCCAGTAATATCTATATTATCATTAATTTGTTGAAGCGATTGCAATATTGTCGTAGAGACTCTAATGTCATCTTGCCTGTATTGTCATGATGGTTGCATGTCATCTTGACTATATAGTCATGTTGGTTATATTCCAGTTATGATTACATGGTTATGGTAACTATATTGCCATGGTGACTTAATTGATAGGTGACTGCATTGCCATGATGGCTATTTTTCTTTTTTGTTATACTGTAAGGAGGTGACTGTCTTTTCATATTGAATGTATTATCAGGGTAGCTATATTGTTAAGTTAGCTATATCATTGTGGTGCTTATTTTCTTTTTCTGGTGGTATATTGCCATGATGCCTAGACTAACATTTTGGCGATATTGCCATGGTGATATAGTGTCGTAGGAAATAAACAGTTATTATGGATATGTTCCATAGGATTTTATTATCATAGTAGCTACAATGTCAATGTTAATATATTTTCATGGTAGCTCCATTGTCATGGTGACGATATTGCCATTGTGGCTGTATTGTTATTTTCAATATAATGCCATCCTAACTACATTATCTTGGTCGCTATATTTACTTGCTGGCTATATTGCTATGGTTAATTTTGTCGTTGGGGATATATTTTGTCATTAATTACAATTTTGTTTCAATCATGATCATGATAACAATATTTTCATGGCGGCTTATTCGGTAATGTGAGTGCAAGTGTATGGATATCATATCATCATGTCTCTATATTGTCATGATTTTTATACTGTGATGGTGTTTATGTCAGCCTCCTGATGATATTATCATGATTGATATATGATTATGGTAACTAAATTGTAATGGCGATTATATTTCATTGTGACAATTTTGTAATGTTGCCTGCATTTTCATGGTAGCTATATTGTTATGGCAGGTACATTTTCATTGTTGTTTCATTGTTTTATCGGCTATACTGTCAAGGTGACTATATCTTAATTAAAAATCTTTCTTGGTCGCTATTTTGTCATGGACACTATATTGTCCTGGAGCCTATATGTTTGCTATGATCCGAAAGAGACTATTTTCTCACAGCATCAATATTGTCAGGTGCTTATATTGCCATAATGAATATAATTTGAAGGCTTCCTTATTGTTGCGTTCACTGTATTGTCATATCACTTATATGATCATGGCTATATTGTTATAGTGAATATATTGCCGTCTTGACTATATTATCATATTGGCTAAATTGTCATGGTAAGTATGTTGACATGGAAGCCTTATTTTCATGATGTTTATGTAGTCAATGAATTATATCGTGACATTATTGTCATAGTGACTATACTTTCATGGTGGCTATATAATCATTTGCTTGTATTTTCACTGTTCCTCTTTTGTGAAGATTGCTTTATTGTCATTGTAGCTATAGTGTCATGGGGGATATATTATCATAGCAGCAGTATTTTCATTATGAACATACCGTCATTTTGGCTATCTACTCATTTTGGTTATATTGCGAAGATTTACATATCATCAGCTTGGCTATATTGTCGAGGTGATCTCTTTTATAGTTGCTATATTGACATTCTTGTTAGTCATGCATATTTTTTCATAAGCGATACATTATCGTGATAACTTTACTATTAAGGTGACAGTATATTGTCATTGTGACAATGTTGACATTATGACTATAATCTCTTAGTGGCTATATTGCTAAGATGACTATACTGTCATGGTGACTATTTCATGATGATGGTTATAATGACAGTTTGACTGCATTTTCATTGTAGCATATTTAATGGTGTTTATTTTGACCTTGAAGATATATCATAAAAACGAAAATTTCCTTTTTTTTAAATTATCATGTGAATATATTCCCATGATATGCGATATTATTATAGTTTCAGTACTGTCATGTTGAATTTATATTATGTTGGTTACATTAAAATTAAAGTCATATTGGCAGGGTAACCATATTTTCATGGTTGGATCATTTTGTTATGACGATTTTATTGCATTTGTGAGTATATTCTCATGGTTACTGTGTTGCCGTAATTTCTATATTGTCCTGGACACTACATATCCTGAAATCTATATTGTCATATCAGTTATATGATCATGGTAGCTTTATTGTCACAGTGAATATCTTGTCGTCGTGACTACATTATCATAATGGCTAAATTGTCATAGGAAATATGTTGACATGAGGGCTATATTTTCATGATATTCATAAAGTCATTGAAAGATTACTATCAAGGTGACTCTAATAGCCTGGCGATTGATGTATATCGTGACATGATTGTCACAATAGCTGCATTGTCATGGTGGCTATATTGTCATTTCCTGTATTTTCAATGTTACTCTTTTGTGAAGATTGCTTTATTTTCATTGTAGCTATAGTGTCATGGGAAATATATTTTCGTAGTAGCAGTATTGTCATTATCAAGATATCGTCATTTTCGCTATCTGCTCATTTTGGTTACATTGCGAAGATTTACATATCGTCACTTTGGCTATATTGCCAAGGTGATCTCTTTATAGTTGCTATATTGTCATTTTTTTTTAATCATGTATATTTTTTCATGAGTCATACATTATCTTGATAACTATATCATTAAAGTGACAGTATATTGTCATGGTGGCTATATTGTCATTATGACTACAATCTCTTAGTGGATATATTGCTAAGATAACTACATGTGACTACATTTACATTGTAGCTTATTTAATGGTGTTGATTTACCCTTGGAGATATATCATTACAAAAACGGATATTTCAATTTGTTTAAATTATGAGGTGAATACATTGTCATGATATGCTATATTGTTATAGTTTCAGTACTGTCATGGTGAATGTATATTATATTGGCTACATTACAATGGAAGCCATAGTGGCAGGGTGGCTGTATTTTCATGGTTTGATCATTTTGTTATTAGTATTTTTGAATATATTGTCATGGTGACTGCTTTGCCATAATTTCTATGTTGTCATTTGATTTATTAAATTGATGGCAATATTGTCATAGAGACTGTATTGTCATGTTGCCTGTATGGTCATCATGGTTGTCTTGTCATCGTGACTCTATGGTCATGATGGCTATACTGTCGTTAAGATTTCATTCTTATGGTAACTATATTGCCATCATTGCTTTTTTCAGAGTAGCTATATTGTTAAGTTAGCTATCTTATTGTGGTGGGTATTTTTTTTCCTTTAGGTATATTGCCATGATGGCCATACTATAATTTTGGCAAGATTAGCATAGTGATATAGTGTTCGCATCCCAACTGTTGTTTGGGATATTTTTTTATGGGAATACATTATCATGGTACCTACATTGTCAAGGTTACTATATTTCATGCAAGCTACATTGTAAAGATGACGATATTGGCATGGCGGGTGTATTGTTATGTTCAATATAACGCCATCATGGCTACATTATCTTGGTCGATGTATCAACTTGATGGCTATATTACTACGGTCAATTTCATCGTTGGGGATGTATTTTGTCTTTACCTACAATTTGGTTGTGATTATATGATCATGATAATATTTCTATGACGGCTTATTTGGCATCTTGAGTGTATGTGTCTGGATATCATATCATCATGTAACTTAATCTGTCATGCTTTTAAACGGTGATGGTGCTTTTGTGAAAATGCTGATTACATTATCATCATTAATGTATGATTATTGTAACTATATAGCAATGGCAATATCTTTTTTGATCATTTTCGTATGTTGACTTCATTTTGATAGTAGTTATATTGGTATGGCAGGTACATTTTCATGGTTCTGACATTGTTTCATGGGCTATACTGTCAAGGCGGCTGTATAGTATTGATAAATTCTGTTTTGGACGCTATTGTCTCCTGGACACTATATACTTTAGAGGCTATATGTTTCCTATGATCCGAAAGCGACTATTTTGTCACGGTAACTATATTGTTAGGTGGCTATATTGACGTTGTGAACATATTCTGAATGTTTCTTTAATGTTGCGTTGACTATATTGTTATATTAGTTATATGGCCATGGTGGCTTTGTTGTTATAGTGAATATATTGTAGTTGTGACTATACTATCATAATGCCTAAATTGTCATGGGAAATATGTTGATATGGATGCTATATTCTCATAATACTTTTATGGTAATTGTAAAAAATTTTTCAAGTTTACTCTAATATCACAGTGATTGATTTATGTTGTAACATTATTGTTATGGTGGCTGTACAATCATGGTGGCTATATTGTCGTTTGATGCGTTTTCAATGTTACTATTTAGTGAATATGGCTTTAATGTCAGTGTAGCTATACTTTCATTGGGAACAAATTTTCATAGTGACGCAATTTTAATTATGAGATAAAGTTATTTTGGCTATCTTCTAATTTGGGTTACATTGCTATGTTATATATATCGTCACCTTGGCTATACTGGGAAGGTGATTTTTTTTATAGGTGGTATATTGTCATTTTCTAATCGTGCATATTCTGTTATAAGCGATATATTATCATGATACCCATATCATTAAGGTGAAAATATTGGCATGGCGACTATATTGTCTTTATGACTGTAATCTTATGATAACAATATACGTACCCTGATATATAGGCAACATGAAAAGACAATCAATCCCTTGTAATATAACAAAAAATAACAAATAGCCATCATGGCAATATATTCATTTAACAATATAGCCACCATGGCAATATATTTACCGTATCAATATAATCTTAATGGAAATATAACTACCATGACCATATAGACACGATGACAATACAACCACCATGACAATACAGGAACCATGACATTACATTATGACAGTATAGCCACCAATTCAACAAATCAATTGACAGTATAGATATTATGGCAACAGTCACCATGACAATATACACACAAGTGGAATATAATCGACATAACAAAATGATTATATTAAGAAAATATAGCCACTCTGCCACTATGGCTTCCATTGGAATATAGCCAACATAATAATATATATACAATGACATTCCTGAAACTATAACAATATAGCATATCACGACAATGTAGGCCCCTAATGATTTAATCAAAATGAGAATCTCGTTATATAATGATACATCCTCAAGGGCAAACCCAACACCAATATAAAAGCTACCGTGAAAATGTAGTCACCATGACATTATAACCATCATGATGAAATAGACACCATGACAATAAAGTTACTTTGGCAAGATATCCAACATGATATCATTGTCATAATAACAATATAGTCAAAATGCCAATATATAGTTACCGGAATGTTATAGTTATCATGATAATGTATCACTTACGACAAAAAATGCATGATTGAAAACATGAAAATATAGCAACAGTAAAAAAAGATCACATTGCTAATATAGCCAAGGTGATGATATATATATGATAGAAATGTAACCAAAATAAGGAAATGGCCAAAATGACAGTATGTTCGTAATAACAATAATTCCACTATGAAAATATATTCTCCATGACACTATAGGTACACTGACAGTAAAGCTACCTTCACAAAAGCGTAAAATCAAAATACAGGAAACTACAATATAGCCACCATGGCAATACAGCCATCTTGACAATAATATCACGATATAACTCAATCACCAGGACAATAGAGTCACCTTGATAGAAATCTTACAATGACTGTATAAATATCATGAAAATATAGCCACCATGTCAAGATATTTCCTATGACAATTTAGCCATTATGAAAATATAGTCACGACGACAATCTATTCACTATGACAATAAAGCTACCATGATCATATAACTGATATGACAATATAATCAAAAAAAAATATAGAAACATTCAACTTATATTCACAATGGCAATATAACCACTTGACAATATATAGACTGTTAATAGATAGTCTTTTTCGGATCACAGAAAAAAATATAGCCTCTAAGGACAATATAGTCTCTTTGAAAAATCAGTGACTCAGACAGGATTTATCATCATGATATGCTCATAACATTATAGCTGTCATGGAATTGCAGTCAACATGACAAAATTATCACAATGAAATAAACGATATTATAATAAAGTTACCATAATCATACACCAATCATGATTATATAATCAGCAGGTTGACATAAACAAGATCATAGAGTAAAAACCATGACAATCTAAGTGACATGATGAGATGATATCCATTCACTTACACTTACAATGCCACATAAGTTTTCATGAAAATATTATCATGATCATATAATCACAACAGTATTGTCACTAATTACAAAATATATCCCGAAAGACAAAATTAACCATAACAATATAGCCATCAAGTTGATACAGCGACCAAGATAATGTAGCCAGGACTGCATCATATTGAAATAAGAATACAACCACCATGCCAATGTCTTCACCATGACAATGTAGCTACCATGAAAATATAGTAACCTTGACTATGTAGCTACCATGATAAAATATACAATTGAAAAATATCCACAACAAGAGTTTAGCTGCTAAAACACTATATCGCCATGCCAATATCGCCAAAATGTTATTATTGCCATCATGATAATATACCGCCAGAAAAGAAATATATATACCCACTACTCGACAATATAGCTATTCTGACAATATTTCCAACATGAAAAGACAGTCACCTCCTTGTTATATAACAAAAATGACAAATAGCCATCATGGATATATAGTGATCTAACAATACAGCCACTATGGTAATATAGTTACAATAACAATGTGATCTTAACGACAATGTAGCCAACATGACTATATAGTCACGTTCACATACAACCACCGTGACAATACAGATAACATGATAGTACCGTCTCTAAGACAATATTGCCATCAATTTGACAAATTATATGTCAATATAGATATTATGGCAACATAGTCACCATGACAATATACTCAGAAATGCAATATAATCGGCATGATAAAATTATCCTACCATGAAAATATAGCCACCTACCATTTTGGTTTCCATTGCAATGTAGAAACAGTAATAAAAGATTTACCATGACAGAACTGAAACCATAACAGTATAGCATGTCATGGCAATTTAGTCACCAAATAATTTAATCAAATGACAATTTCTCTTCTATAATGGTATATCCTCAATGGCAATATCAACAGCATTAAAAAAGCTTCTACGAAAATACAGTCATTATGACATTATAAAAATCATGATAAAAGAGTCACCATGACTATATAGTTATCTTGCCAATATAGCCACTATGACATTATAGTCATAATGATAATATAGTCGCAATGACAATATTGTCACCATAAAAATATAGTTATCATGATAATATTTCGCTTATGACAAAGTATGCAAGAGTTAAATAATGACAATATATCACCTATAAAAAGGTCACCTTGCCAATATAGCTAAGGTGACGATATATACATTGTAGCAATGTAACTAAAATGAGTAGATAGCCAAAATGACGGTATGGTCATAATGACAATACTGCCACTATGAAAATATGTTCCCCAAGACACTATAGCTACAATGACAACAAAGCCATATTCACAAAAGAGCAACATTGAAAATACAGCAAACGTTAATATAGCCACCATCATAGTTCATCCACCATTATATTAATGTCACGATACAAATCATCACCATGTCATTAGTCACCTTGATAATAAACTTACAATGACTATATAAATATCATGAAAATATAGCCTCCATGTCAACATGTCTGCCATGATAATCTGGCCATTATGATAATATAGTCATGACGGCAATTTATTCACTATAACAATATAGCCAGAGTGATCATATAACTGATGTGACAATATAGTCAAAGAAGCAAAAAAGAAATATACAAATCATATTCACTATGGCAGTATAACTACATGACAATATAGATACTGAGACAAATAGTCGCTTTTGAATCATAGCAAACATATAGCCGGCAGGACAACATAGTCTCTATGACAAAATAGCGACCAAGACAGGATATATCATTATAATATAGACACCTTGACAGTATAGACCAGAAAACAATGTACCAATCATGAAACTGTACCTGCCAAAATATTATAGATGTCATGAAATTTTGGTCAACATGACAAAATTATCATAATGAAATATCATCGGCATTACAATATAGTTTCCATTATCATAGACCAATCATGATCATATAATCTTCAGGTTGACATAAACAATATCACAGTATAAAAACCATGACAGTATAAGTGATATGATGATATGATATCCATACACATACACTTACAATACCTAAGAAGCCGCCATGAATATATTGTTATCATGATCATATAATCACAACAATATCGTTGGTAATGACAAATATATCCCCGACGACAAAATTAATCAAGACAATATTGCCATCAACTTGTTATAGCGACCAAGATAATGTCGCGTGCATTGTATTGAGAATTACAATACAGCCACCGTGCAAATGTCGTCACCATGACAATATAGCTATCATGAAAATATAGTAACTTTGATAATGTAGCTGCCATGGCAAAATATTCAAGATAGAAAATACCCAAAAGATAGCCACAACAATAGTTTAACTGCTAAGACGATATATCACCATGCCAATATCTCTAAAATGTTAGTATAGCCATCACAGCAATATATCAACAGAAAAAATACTCATCACAACGATACAGCTAACTTGACAATATACTACTCTAACAATATAGGTAACATTAAAAGACAGCCACCTCCTTGAAATATAAAAGAAAAAAATGACAAATAGCCATCATGGCAATATGGTTTTTTTTTTTTTTTTTTTACTTTGTCGCTGTCTCCCGCGTTTGCGAGGTAGCGCAAGGAAACAGACGAAAGAAATGGCCCAACCCACCCCCATACACATGTATATACATACGTCCACACACGCAAAATATACATACCTACACAGCTTTCCATGGTTTACCCCAGACGCTTCACATGCCCCGATTCAATACACTGACAGCACGTCAACCCCGGTATACCACATCGCTCCAATTCACTCTATTCCTTGCCCTCCTTTCACCCTCCTGCATGTTCAGGCCCCGATCACACAAAATCTTTTTCACTCCATCTTTCCACCTCCAATTTGGTCTCCCTCTTCTCCTCGTTCCCTCCACCTCCGACACATATATCCTCTTGGTCAATCTTTCCTCACTCATTCTCTCCATGTGCCTAAACCATTTCAAAACACCCTCTTCTGCTCTCTCAACCACGCTCTTTTTATTTCCACACATCTCTCTTACCCTTACGTTACTTACTCGATCAAACCACCTCACACCACACATTGTCCTCAAACATCTCATTTCCAGCACATCCATCCTCCTGCGCACAACTCTATCCATAGCCCACGCCTCGCAACCATACAACATTGTTGGAACCACTATTCCTTCAAACATACTCATTTTTGCTTTCCGAGATAATGTTCTCGACTTCCACACATTCTTCAAGGCTCCCAGAATTTTCGCCCCCTCCCCCACCCTATGATCCACTTCCGCTTCCATGGTTCCATCCGCTGCCAGATCCACTCCCAGATATCTAAAACACTTCACTTCCTCCAGTTTTTCTCCATTCAAACTCACCTCCCAATTGACTTGACCCTCAACCCTACTGTACCTAATAACCTTGCTCTTATTCACATTTACTCTTAACTTTCTTCTTTCACACACTTTACCAAACTCAGTCACCAGCTTCTGCAGTTTCTCACATGAATCAGCCACCAGCGCTGTATCATCAGCGAACAACAACTGACTCACTTCCCAAGCTCTCTCATCCCCAACAGACTTCATACTTGCCCCTCTTTCCAAAACTCTTGCATTCACCTCCCTAACAACCCCATCCATAAACAAATTAAACAACCATGGAGACATCACACACCCCTGCCGCAAACCTACATTCACTGAGAACCAATCACTTTCCTCTCTTCCTACACGTACACATGCCTTACATCCTCGATAAAAACTTTTCACTGCTTCTAACAACTTGCCTCCCACACCATATATTCTTAATACCTTCCACAGAGCATCTCTATCAACTCTATCATATGCCTTCTCCAGATCCATAAATGCTACATACAAATCCATTTGCTTTTCTAAGTATTTCTCACATACATTCTTCAAAGCAAACACCTGATCCACACATCCTCTACCACTTCTGAAACCACACTGCTCTTCCCCAATCTGATGCTCTGTACATGCTTTCACCCTCTCAGTCAATACCCTCCCATATAATTTACCAGGAATACTCAACAAACTTATACCTCTGTAATTTGAGCACTCACTCTTATCTCCTTTGACTTTGTACAATGGCACTATGCACGCATTCCGCCAATCCTCAGGCACCTCACCGTGAGTCATACATATATTAAATAACCTTACCAACCAGTCAACAATACAGTCACCCCCTTTTTTAATAAATTCCACTGCAATACCATCCAAACCTGCTGCCTTGCCGGCTTTCATCTTCCGCAAAGCTTTTACTACCTCTTCTCTGTTTACCAAATCATTTTCCCTAACCCTCTCACTTTGCACACCACCTCGACCAAAACACCCTATATCTGCCACTCTATCATCAAACACATTCAACAAACCTTCAAAATACTCACTCCATCTCCTTCTCACATCACCACTACTTGTTATCACCTCCCCATTTGTGCCCTTCACTGAAGTTCCCATTTGCTCCCTTGTCTTACGCACTTTATTTACCTCCTTCCAGAACATCTTTTTATTCTCCCTAAAATTTAATGATACTCTCTCACCCCAACTCTCATTTGCCCTTTTTTTCACCTCTTGCACCTTTCTCTTGACCTCCTGTCTCTTTCTTTTATACGTCTCCCACTCAACTGCATTTTTTCCCTGCAAAAATCGTCCAAATGCCTCTCTCTTCTCTTTCACTAATACTCTTACTTCTTCATCCCACCACTCACTACCCTTTCTAATCAACCCACCTCCCACTCTTCTCATGCCACAAGCATCTTTTGCGCAATCCATCACTGATTCCCTAAATACATCCCATTCCTCCCCCACTCCCCTTACTTCCATTGTTCTCACCTTTTTCCATTCTGTACTCAGTCTCTCCTGGTACTTCCTCACACAAGTCTCCTTCCCAAGCTCACTTACTCTCACCACCCTCTTCACCCCAATATTCACTCTTTTTTTCTGAAAACCCATACAAATCTTCACCTTAGCCTCCACAAGATAACTAAACAATATAGCCATCATGGCAATATGGTAACGAAACAATATAGCCATCATGGCAATATGATTACCATAGCAATGTATTCTTAATGGCAATATAGTCACCATGTCCTTATAGTCACGATGACAATACAACTACCATGACAATATAGAAAACATCAAAATACAGTCTCTAAGACAATATTGCCACTGATTCAACATGTTAGATGACAATATAGATATTATGGCAACACAATCACGATGACAATATACTCAGAAATGTTATATAATCGTCATAATGAAATAATCCTACCATGAAAATATAGTCACCCTGCCACTATGGCTTCCATTACAATATAGCCACAATAACAAAACATTCTCCACGACAGTACTGAAACCATAACAATGTAGCATATCGTGACAATGTAGTCACTTGATCATTTAATGAAAAATAAATTTTTCGCTTCTTTTATGGGACAAAATTTTATATACCATTAAAAGCTGCCATGAAAATAGTCACTATGACATAAATATCACGATAAAATAGTGACCATGGCAATATAGCCACTCTGAGATTATAGTCATTATAACAATATAGTCGCTATTAAAATACTGTCACCTGAATAATAAAGCTATCAAAATGATATATCGCTTGTGACAAAATATGCATGATTAGAAAATGACAGTATAGCAACTATAAAAAAGATCACCTTGCCACTATAGTCAAGGTCACGATATATACATCATAGCAACGTAAAGAAAAAGAGATGATAACCAGAACGACGGTATATTCATAATGACAATACTGCAAGTATGAAAATATGTTCCCCACGATTCTCCAGCTTCACTGACAATAAAACTATCTTCACAGAAAGAGTACTATTGAAAAAATAGCAAACGACTATACAGCCATCAAGACAGTACAGCCACCATGACAATAATCTCTCGATATAAATCAATCGCAAGGACATTAGCGTCACCTGGATAATGAATATAAAATGAGTACATGAACGTCATGAAAATATAGTGTCCATATAAATATATTTGTCGTGAAAATATAGCCTCCATATGAATATCTTTAAAGTGACAGTTTCGCCATTCTGATAATATAGTCAAGACGCTTATATATTCACCATAACAATAAAGCCACCATGATCACATAAATGATATGACAATATAGTCAACGCAACAAGAAACGCATTTATAAATTATATCCACTCTGAGAATACAGCCACATGAAAATATAGATACTGTGACAAAATAGTCATTTTTGGATCATAGCAAACATATAGCGTCCAAGAGAATATAGTCTCTATGAGAAAATAGCGAAGAAGACAGGATTTATCATCACATTGCCGTCACCTTGACAGTATGGCTGATAAAACAGTGGAGCAATCATGAAAATGTACCTACCATAACAATATAGCTTACATGAAAATATAGTTACTATGACAAATTCATTACAATGAAATACAAACGATATCACATTATGGTTTCGATAATCATACACCAATCATGATCATATAAGATAAAACCTTCAAAACAAAGCAAGGGTAGCGACAACGCAGGGAGGAATAGCTACAACCTAGCTCTGAAAGACGATAGCAGCTCCGTACACGTCGGTAGCTGGTGCGCGACTGTCATCAGGTGACTACATTGTCATGATATGCTATATTGTCATGGTTTCCGTACTGTCGTAGTGAATGTATTATTATGTTAGCTATATTGCAGTGGCAGGGTGGCTAAATTTTCATAGTAGGATAATTTTGTTATCTCGGTTATATTGCATTTCTGATGATACCGTCATGGTGACTGTGTTCCAGTATTATCTATATTATCATTTAATTTGTTGAAGCGATTGCAATATTGTCGTAGAGACTCTAATGTCATGTTGCCCGTATTGTCATGATGGTTGCATGTCATCTTGACTATATAGTCATGTTGGTTATATTCCAGTTACGATTACATGGTTATGGTAACTATATTGCCATGGTGACTATATTGATAGGTGACTACATTGCCATGATAGCTATTTTTCATTTTTGTTATACTGTAAGGAGGTGACTGTCTTTTCATATTGAATATATTATCAGGTTAGCTATATTGTTAAGTTATCTATGTCATTGTGGTGCTTATTTTCTTTTTCTGGTGGTATATTGCCATGATGCCTAGACTAACATTTTGGCGATATTGGCATAGTGATATAGTGTCTTAGCAAATAAACTGTTATTGTGGATATGTTCCATGGGATTTTATTATCATGATAGCTACATTTTCAATTTTATTATATTTTCATGGTAGCTCCATTGTAATGGTGACGATTTTGCCATTGTGGCTGTATTGTTATTTTCAATATAATGCCATCCTAACTACATTATCTTGGTCGCTATATTTACTTGCTGGCTATATTGCTATGGTTAATTTTGTCGTTGGGGATATATTTTGTCATTAACTACAATTTTGTTTTAATCATATGATCATGATAACAATATTTTTATGGCGGCTTATTTGGTAATGTGAGTGCAAGTGTATGGATATCATATTATCATGTCACTATATTGTCATGGTTTTTATACTGTGATGGTGTTTATGTCAGCCTCCTGATGATATTATCATGATTGATATGTGATTATGGTAACTAAATTGTAATTATATTTCATTGTTACAATTTTTTCATGTTGCCTGCATTTTCATGGTAGCTATATTGTTATGGCAGGTACATTTTCATTGTTGTTTCATTGTTTTATCGGCTATACTGTCAAGGTGACTATATCTTAATTAAAAATCTTGTCTTGGTCGCTATTTTGTCATGGACACTATATTGTCCTGGAGCCTATATGTTTGCTATGATCCGAAAGAGACTATTTTGTCACAGCATCAATAGTGTCAGGTGTTTATATTGCCATAATGAATATAATTTGAAGGCTTCCTTATTGTTCTGGTATATCACTTAGATGATCATGGCTATATTGTTATAGTCAATATATTGCCGTCTTGACTATATTATCATATTGGCTAAATTATCATGGTAAGTATGTTGACATGCAAGCCTTATTTTCATGATGTTTATATAGTCAGTGAATTATATTGTGACATTATTGTCATAGTGGTTGTACTTTCTTGGTGGCTATATAGTCGTTTGATGTATTTTCACTGTTACTCTTTTGTGAAGATTGCTTTATTGTCATTGTAGCTATAGTGTCATGGGGGATATATTTTCATAGCAGCAGTATTGTCATTATGAACATACCGTCATTTTGGCTATCTACTCATTTTGTTTATATTGCGAAGATTTACATATCGTCACCATGGGTATATTGTCAAGGTGATCTCTTTTACAGTTGCTATATTGTCATTTTTTTAGTCATGCATATTTTTTCATAAGCGATACATTATCGTGATAACTTTACTATTAAGGTGACAGTATATTGTCACTGTGACAATGTTGACATTATGACTATAATCTCTTAGTGGCTATATTGCTAAGATAACTATACTGTCATGGTGACTATTTCATGATGATGGTTATAATGACAATTTGACTGCATTTTCATTGTAGCATACTTAATGGTGTTAAAACTAAAATTTCCTTTTTTTTTAATTATCATGTGAATATATATCCATGATATGCGATATTGTTATAGTTTCAGTACTGTCATGTTGAATGTATATTATGTTGGTTACATTACAATTAAAGTCATAGTGGCAGGGTAACTATATTTTCATGGTTGGATCATTTTGTTATGACGATTTTATTGTATTTGTGAGTATATTCTCATGGTTACTGTGTTGCCGTAATTTCTATATTGTCCTGGACACTACATATTCTGAAATCTATATTGTCATATCAGATATATGATAATGGTAGCTTTATTGTCATAGTGAATATCTCTTCGTCGTGACTATATTATCATAATGGCTAAATTGTCATAGGAAATATGTTGATATGAGGGCTATATTTTCATGTTATTCATAAAGTCATTGAAAGATTACTGTCAAGGTGACTCTAATAGCCTGGCGATTGATGTATATCGTGACATTATTGTCACGATAGCTACATTGTCATGGTGGCTATATTGTCGTTTCCTGTATTTTTAATGTTACTCTTTTGTGAAGATTTCTTTATTGTCATTGTAGCTATAGTGTCGTGGGGAATATATTTTCGTAGTAGCAGTATTGTCATTATGAACATATCGTCATTTTGGCTATCTGCTCATTTTGGTTACATTGCGAAGATTTACATATCGTCACCTTGGCTATATTGGCAAGGTGATCTCTTTATAGTTGCTATATTGTCATTTTTTTTATCATGTATATTTTTTCCTGAGTGATACATTATCTTGATAACTATATTATTAAAGTGACAGTATATTGTCATGGTGACTATATTGTCACTATGACTACAATCTCTTAGTGGCTATATTGCTAACTACATGTGACTAAAATTTCATTGTAGCTTATTTAATGGTGTTGTTTAACCCTTGGAGATATATCATTATAAAAACGGATTTATCATTTTGTTTAAATTATGAGGTGAATACATTGTCATGATATGCTATATTGCTATAGTTTCAGTATTGTCATGGTGAATGTATATTATGTTGGCTACAATACAATGGAAGCCATAGTGGCAGGGTGGCTATATTTTCATGGTTTGATCATTTTGTTAATAGTATTTTATTGTATTTTTGAATATTTTGTCATGGTGACTGTGTTGCCATAATTTCTATATTGTCATTTGATTTATTAAATTGATGACGATATTGTTATAGAGATTGTATTGTCATGTTGCCTGTATGGTCATCATGGTTGTCTTGTGATCGTGACTCTATGATCATGATTGCTATACTGTCGTTAAGATTACATTCTTATGGTAACTATATTGCCATCATGGCTTTTTGTTAGAGTAGCTATATTGTTAAGTTAGCTATCTTATTGTGGTGGGTATTTTTTCCTTTTGGTTTATTTCCATGATGGCTATACTAGAATTTTGGCAAGATTAGCATGGTCATATGGTGTTCGCAGCCCAACCGTTGTTTTGGACATTTTTTCATGGGAATGCATTATCATGGTACCTACATTGTCAAGGTTACTATATTTCATGCAAGGTACATTGTAAAGATGACGATTTTGGCATGGCGGGTGTGTTGTTATGTTCAATATAACGCCATCCTGGCTACATGATCTTGGTCGCTATATCAACTTGATGGCTATATTGCTATGGTCAATTTCATCGTTGGGGACGTATTTTGTCTTTACCTACAATTTGGTTGTGATTATATGAACATGATAATTTTTCTATGACGGCTTATTTGGCATCTTGAGTGTATGTGTCTGGATATCATATCGTCATGTAACTTAATCTGTCATGCTATTAAACGGTGATGGTCCTTATGTGAAAATGCTGATTACATTATCATCATTAATGTATGATTATTGTAACTATAGAGCAATGGCAATATCTTTTTTGATCATTTTGGTATGTTGACTTCATTTTAATAGTCGTTATATTGGCATGGCAGGTACATTTTCATGGTTCTGACATTGTTTTATGGGCTATACTGTCAAGGCGGCTGTATAGTATTGATAAATTATGTTTTGGACGCTATTGTCTCCTGGACACTTTATACTTTAGAGGCTATATGTTTCCTATGATCCGAAAGCGAGTATTTTGTCACGGTATCTATATTGTCAGGTGGCTAGATTGACGTTCTGAACATATTGTGAATGTTTCTTTAATGTTGCGTTGACTATAATGTTATATCAGTTATATGACCATAGTGGCTTGTTGTTATAGTGAATATATTGTAGTTGTGACTATACTATCATAATGACTAAATTGTCATGGGAAATATGTTGATATGGATGCTATATTCTCATGATACTTTTATGGTAATTGTAAAGATTTTGTCATGTTTGCTCTAATATCACAGTGATTGATTTATGTTTTAACATTATTGTTATGGTGGCTGTACAATCATGGTGGCTATATTGTCGTTTGATGCGTTTTCAATGTAACTATTTAGTGAATATGGCTTTAATGTCAGTGTAGCTATACTTTCATTGAGAATAAATTTTCATAGTGACGCAATTGTCATTATGAAATAAAGTCATTTTGGCTATCTTCTAATTTGGGTTACATTGCTATGTTATATATATCGTCACCTTGGCTATATTGGGAAGGTGATTTTTTTTATAGGTGGTATATTGTCATATTTTAATCGTGCATATTCTGGTATAAGCGATATATTATCATGATACCCATATCATTAAGGTGAAAATATTGGCATGGCGACTATATTGTCTTTATGACTGTAATCTTATGACAACAATATAGGTACCCTGATATATAGGCAACATGAAAAGACAATCACCCCCTTGTAATATAACAAAAAATAACAAATAGCCATCATGGCAATATATTCATTTAACAATATAGCCGCCATGGCAATATAGTTACCATATCAATATAATCTTATTGGAAATATAACTACCATGACCATATAGACACGATGACAATACAACCACCAAGACAATACAGGAACCATGACATTACATTATGACAATATAGCCACCAATTCAACAAATCAAATGACAGTATAGATATTATGGCAATAGTCACCATGACAATACAAACACAAGTGGAACATAATCGACATAACAAAATGATTATATTATAAAAATATAGCCACTCTGCCACTATGGCTTCCATTGATATATAGCCAACATAATAATACATATACAATGACATTCCTGAAAACATATCAAATATAGCATATCACGAAAATGTAGTCCCCTAATGATTTAATCAAAATGAGAATCTCGTTTTATAATGATACATCCTGAAGGGCAAACCCAACACCAATATAAAAACTACCGTGAAAATGTAGTCACCATGACATTATAACCATCATGATGAAATAGACACCATGACAATAAAGTTACTTTGGCAAGATATGTAACATGTTATTATTGTCATAATAACAATATAGTTAAAATGCCAATATATAGTTACCGGAATGTTATAGTTATCATGATAATGTGTCACTTACGACAAAAAATGCATGACTAGAAAAATGAAAATATAGCAACCGTAAAAAAAATCACGTTGCTAATATAGCCAAAGCGATGATATGTTTATGATAGAAATGTAACCAAAATAAGAAGATTGCCGAAATGACGGAATGTTCATAATGACAACAATTCCACTATGAAAATATATTCTCCATGACACTATAGGTACACTGACAGTAAAGCTGTCTTCAGAAAAGCGTAAAATTAAAATACAGTAAACTACAATATAGCCACCGTGACAATACAGCCATCTTGACAATAATATCACGATATAACTCAATCACTAGGACAATAGAGTCACCTTGACAGTAATCATACAATGACTTTATAAATATCATGAAAATATAGCCCCCATGTCAAGATATTTGCTATGACAATTTAGCCATTATGAAAATATAGTTACGACGACAATCTATTCACTATGACAATAAAGCTACCATGATCATGTAACTAATATGACAATATAATCAAAGCAAAAATATAGAAACATTCAACTTATATTCACAATGGCAATATAACCACCTGACAATATAGATACTGTTAATAGATAGTCGTTTTCGGATCATAGCAAAAATATAGACTCCAGGACAATATAGTCTCTGTGAAAAAACAGTGACTCAGACAGGATTTATCATCATGATATGGTCATAACATTATAGCTGTCATGGAATTGTAGTCAACATGACAAAATTATCACAATGAAATAAAACGACATTACAATATAGTTACCATAATCATACACCAGTCATGATTATATAATCAGCAGTTTGACATAAACAAGATCATAGTGTAAAAACCATGACAATTTAAGTGACATGATGAGATGATATCCATTCACTTACACTTACAATACCACATAAGTTTTCATGAAAATATTATCATGATCATATAATCACAACAGTATTGTCTCTACAAAATATATCCCGAAAGACAAAATTAACCATAACAATATAGCCATCAAGTTGATACAGCGACCAAGATAATGTAGCCAGGACGGCATTATATTCAAAGTAAGAATACAACCACCATGCCAATGTCTTCACCACGACAATGTAGCTACCATGAAAATATAGTAACATTGACTATGTAGCTACAATGATAAAATATACAATTGAAAAATATCCACAACAAGAGTTTAGCTGCTAAAACACTATATCGCCATGCCAATATCACCAAAATGTTATTATTGCCATCATGATAATATACCGCCAGAAAAGAAATATATATACCCACTACTCGACAATATAGCTATTCTGACAATATTGCCAACATGAAAAGACTGTCTCCTCCTTGTTATATAACAAAACTGACAAATAGCCATCATGCCGATATAATGATTTAACAATACAGACACTATGGTAATATAGTTATCATAAAAATGTGATTTTAACGACAATGTAGCCAACATGACTATATAGTCACGATTACAATACAACCACCGTGACAATACAGATAACATGACAGTACCGTCTCTAAGACAATATTGCCATCAATTTGACAAATTATATGACAATATAGATATTATGGCAACATAATCACAATGACAATATACTCAGAAATGCATTATAATCGCCATGATAAAATTATCCTACCATGAAAATATAGCCACCTACCATTTTGGTTTCCATTGCAATGTAGAAACAGTAATAAAAGATTTACCATGACAGTACTGAAAACATAACAGTATAGCATATCATGGTAATGTAGTCAGCTGATAATTTAATCAAAATGACAATTTCTCTTCTATAATGCTATATCCTCAAGGGCAATATGAACACCATTGAAAAAGCTTCTACGAAAATACAGTCACTATGACATTATAAAAATCATGATAAAAAAGTCACCGTGACAATATAGTTATCTTGGCAATATAGCCACTGTGACATTATTGTCATAATGATAATATAGTCGCTATGACAATATTGTCATCATAAAAATATAATCATCATGATAATATTTCGCTTATGACAAAGTATGCAAGAGTTAAATAATGACAATGTATCACCTATAAAAAGATCACCTTGCCAATATAGCTAAGGTGACGATATATACATTATAGCAATGCAACTAAAATGAAAAGATAGCCAGAATGACGGTATGGTCATAATGACAATACTGCCAATGCGGAAATATGTTCCCCATGACACTATAGCTACACTGACAACAAAGCCATATTCACAAAAGAGCAACACTGAAAATACAGCAAACGAGAATATAGCCACCATCATAGTTCAGCCACCATGATAAAAATGTCACGATACAAATCATCACCATGTCATTAGTCACCTTGATAATAAACTTAAAATGAGTATATAGATATCATGAAAATATAGCCTCCATGTCAACATGCCTGCCATGATAATCTGGCTATGATGATAATATAGTCATGACGGCAATTTATACACTATAACAATATAGCCACAGTGATCATATAACTGATGTGACAATACAGTCAAAGAAGCAAAAAAGAAATATACAAATCATATTCACTATGGCAGTATAACTAAATGACAATATAGATACTGAGACAAATAGTCGCTTTTGAATCATAGGAAACATAAAGCCGGCAGGACAACATAGTCTCTATGACAAAATAGCGACCAAGACAGGATATATCATTATAATATAGACACCTTGACAGTATAGCCAATAAAACAGTGGATCAACCATGAAAATGTACCTACCATAACAATTGAGCTTACATGAAAATATAGTTACTATGACAAATTCCTTACAATGAAATACAAACGATATCACATTATGGTTTCGATAATCATACACCAATCATGATCATATAAGATAAAACCTTCAAAACAAAGCAAGGGTAGCGACAACGCAGGGAGGAATAGCTACAACCTAGCTCTGAAAGACGACAGCAGCTCCGTACACGTCGGTAGCTGGTGCGCGACTTTCATCAGGTGACTACATTGTCATGATATGTTATATTGTCATGGTTTCGGTACTGTCGTAGTGAATGTATTATTATGTTAGCTATATTGCAGTGGCAGGTGGCTAAATTTTCATGGTAGGATAATTTTGTATCGCGGTTATATTGCATTTGTTATAATCCTGTCATGGTGACTGTGTTCCAGTATTATCTATATTATCATTTAATTTGTTGAAGCGATTGCAATATTGTCGTAGGGACTCTAGTGTCATGTTGCCCGTATTGTCATGATGGTTGCATGTCATCTTGACTATATAGTCATGTTGGTTGTATTCTAGTTATGATTACATGGTTATGGTAACTATATTGCCATGGTGACTATATTGATAGGTGACTTCATTGTCATGATAGCTATCTTTAATTTTTGTTATACTGTAAGGAGGTGACTGTCTTTTCATATTGAATATATTACCAGGGTAGCTATATTGTTAAGTTAGCTATATCATTGTGGTGCTTATTTTCTTTTCTGGTGGTATATTGCCATGATGCCTAGACTAACATTTTGGCGATATTGGCATGGTGATATAGTGTCTTAGCAAATAAACTGTTATTGTGGATATGTTCCATGAGATTTTATTATCATAGTAGCTACATTGTCAATGTTACTAATTTTCTTGGTAGCTCCATTGTAATGGTGACGATATTGCCATTGTGGCTGTATTGTTATTTTCAATATAATGCCATCCTAAGTACATTATCTTGGTCGCTATATTTTACTTGCTGCTATATTGCTATGGTTAATTTTTTCGTTGGGGATATATTTTGTCATTACTACAATTTTTGTTTTAATCATATGATCATGATAACAATATTTTCTGGCGGCTTATTTGGTAATGTGAGTCAAGTGTATGGATATCATATTATCATGTCACTATATTGTCATGGTTTTTATACTGTGATGGTGTTTATGTCAGCCTCCTGATGATATTATCATGATTGATATATGATTATGGTAACTAAATTGTAATGGCGATTATATTTCATTCTGACAATTTTGTCATGTTGCCGGCATTTTCATGGTAGTTATAATGCTATGGCAGGTACATTTTCATTGTTGCTTCATTGTTTTATCGCTATACAGTCAAGGTGACTATATCTTAATTAAAAATCTTGTCTTGGTCGCTATTTTGTCATGGAGACTATATTGTCCTGGAGCCTATATGTTTGCTATGATCCGAAAGAGACTATTTTGTCACAGCATCAATATTGTCAGGTGCTTATATTGCCATAATGAATATAATTTGAAGGCTTCCTTATTGTTGCGTTCACTGTATTGTCATATCACTTATATGATCATGGCTATATTGTTATAGTGAATATATTGCCTTCTTGACTATATCATCATATTGGCTAAATTGTCATGGTAAGTATGTTGACATGGAAGCCTTATTTTCATGATGTTTATATAGTCAGTGAATTATATCGTGACATTATTGTCATAGTAGCTGTACTTTCATGGTGGCTATATAGTCGTTTTCTGTATTTTCACTGTTATTCTTTTGTGAAGATTGCTTTATTGTCATTGTATCTATATTGTCATATCAGTTATATGATCATGGTAGCTTTATTGTCATAGTGAATATCTTGTCGTCGTGACTATATTATCATAATGGCTAAATTGTAATAGGAAAATGTTGACATGAGGGCTATATTTTCATGATATTCATAATGTCATTCAAAGATTACTACCAAGGTGACTCTAATAGCCTGGCGATTGATGCATATCGTGATATTATTGTCACGATAGCTGCATTGTCAAGTAGGCTATATTGTCGTTTCCTGTATTTTCAATGTTGCTCTTTTATGAAGATTGCTTTATTGTCATTGTATCTATATTGTCATGGGGGATACATTTTCATAGCAGCAGTATTGTCATTATGAACATACCGTCATTTTGGCTATCTATTAATTTTGGTTATATTGCGAAGATTTACATATCGTCACCTTTGCTATATTGTTAAGTTAGCTATATCATTGTGGTGCTTATTTTCTTTTTCTGGTGGTATATTGCCATGATGCCTAGACTAACATTTTGGCGATATTGGCATGGTGATATAGTGTCTTAGCAAATAAACTGTTATTGTGGATATGTTCCATGAGATTTTATTATCATAGTAGCTACATTGTCAATGTTACTATATTTTCTTGGTAGCTCCATTGTAATGGTGACGATATTGCCATTGTGGCTGTATTGTTATTTTCAATATAATGCCATCCTAAGTACATTATCTTGGTCGCTATATTTACTTGCTGGCTATATTGCTATGGTTAATTTTGTCGTTGGGGATATATTTTGTCATTCTCTACAATTTTTTGTTTTAATCATATGATCATGATAACAATATTTTCATGGCGGCTTATTTGGTAATGTGAGTCCAAGTGTATGGATATCATATTATCTTGTCACTATATTGTCATGGTTTCGGTACTGTCGTAGTGAATGTATTATTATGTTAGCTATATTGCAGTGGCTAAATTTTCATGGTAGGATAATTTTGTTATCGCGGTTATATTGCATTTGTTATAATCCTTTCATGGTGACTGTGTTCCAGTATTATCTATATTATCATTTAATTTGTTGAAGCGATTGCAATATTGTCGTAGGGACTCTAGTGTCATGTTGCCCGTATTGTCATGATGGTTGCATGTCATCTTGACTATATAGTCATGTTGGTTGTATTCTAGTTATGATTACATGGTTATGGTAACTATATTGCCATGGTGACTATATTGATAGGTGACTTCATTGTCATGATAGCTATCTTTAATTTTTGTTATACTGTAAGGAGGTGACTGTCTTTTCATATTGAATATATTACCAGGGTAGCTATATTGTTAAGTTAGCTATATCATTGTGGTGCTTATTTTCTTTTTCTGGTGGTATATTGCCATGATGCCTAGACTAACATTTTGGCGATATTGGCATGGTGATATAGTGTCTTAGCAAATAAACTGTTATTGTGGATATGTTCCATGAGATTTTATTATCATAGTAGCTACATTGTCAATGTTACTATATTTTCTTGGTAGCTCCATTGTAATGGTGACGATATTGCCATTGTGGCTGTATTGTTATTTTCAATATAATGCCATCCTAAGTACATTATCTTGGTTGCTATATTTACTTGCTGGCTATATTGCTAAGATAACTATACTGTCATGGTGACTATTTCATGATGATAGTTATAATGACAGTTTGACTGCATTTTCATGGTAGTTATAATGCTATGGCAGGTACATTTTCATTGTTGCTTCATTGTTTTATCGGCTATACAGTCAAGGTGACTATATCTTAATTAAAAATCTTGTCTTGGTCGCTATTTTGTCATGGAGACTATATTGTCCTGGATACTACATATCCTGAAATCTATATTGTCATGGGGGATACATTTTCATAGCAGCAGTATTGTCATTATGAACATACCGTCATTTTGGCTATCTATTAATTTTGGTTATATTGCGAAGATTTACATATCGTCACCTTTGCTATATTGTTAAGTTAGCTATATCATTGTGGTGCTTATTTTCTTTTTCTGGTGGTATATTGCCATGATGCCTAGACTAACATTTTGGCGATATTGGCATGGTGATATAGTGTCTTAGCAAATAAACTGTTATTGTGGATATGTTCCATGAGATTTTATTATCATAGTAGCTACATTGTCAATGTTACTATATTTTCTTGGTAGCTCCATTGTAATGGTGACGATATTGCCATTGTGGCTGTATTGTTATTTTCAATATAATGCCATCCTAAGTACATTATCTTGGTCGCTATATTTACTTGCTGGCTATATTGCTATGGTTAATTTTGTC
>NC_092278.1:5468913-5482517 GCF_036320965.1 Panulirus ornatus | reverse complement strand
GATGCGAACACTATATCACTATGCTAATCTTGCCAAAATTATAGTATGGCCATCATGGCAATATACCTAAAGGAACAAAAATACCCACCACAATAAGATAGCTAACTTAACAATATAGCTACTCTGAAAAAAGCAATGATGGCAATATAGTTACCATAAGAATGAAATCTTAACGACAGTATAGCCATCATGACAATAGAGTCACGATGACAAGACAACCATGATGACCATACAGGCAACATGACAATACAGTCTCTATGACAATATTGCCATCAATTTAATAAATCAAATGACAACATAGAAATTATGGCAAAGCAGTCACCATGACAATATATTCAAAAATACTAATAACAAAATGATCAAACCATGAAAATACAGCCACCCTGCCACTATGGCTTCCATTGTAATGTAGCCAATATAATATACATTCACCATGACAGTACTGAAACTATAACAATATAGCATATCATGACAATGTATTCACCTCATAATTTAAACAAATTGAAATATCCGTTTTTGTAATGATATATCTCCATGGGTAAATCAACACCATTAAATAAGCTACAATGAAAATGTAGTCACATGTAGTTATCTTTGCAATATATCCACTTAGAGATTGTAGTCATAATGACAATATAGCCACCATGACAATATACTGTCACTTTAATGATATAGTTATCAAGATAATGTATGACTCATGAAAAAATATACATGATTAAAAAAAATGACAATATAGCAACAATAAAGAGATCACCTTGGCAATATAGCCAAAGTGACGATATGTAAATCTTCGCAATGTAACCAAAATGAGCAGATAGCGAAAATGACGATATCTTGATAATGACAATACTGCTACTACGAAAATATATTCCCATGACACTATAGCTACAATGAAAATAAAGCAATCTTCACAAAAGAGTAACATTGAAAATACAGGAAATGACAATATAGCCACCATGACAATGCAGCTATCTGTGACAATTATGTCACGATATACATCAATCGCCAGGCTATTAGAGTCACCTTGATAGTAATCTTTCAATGACTTTATGAATATCATGAAAATATAGCCCTCATGTCAACATATTTCCTATGACAATTTAGCCATTATGATAATGTAGTCACGACGACAAGATATTCACTGTGACAATAAAGCTACCATGATCATATAACTGATATGACAATATAGATTTCAGGATATGTAGTGTCCAGGACAATATAGAAATTACGGCAACACAGTAACCATGAGAATATACTCACAAATGCAATAAAATCGTCATAACAAAATGATCCAACCATGAAAATATGGTTACCCTGCCACTATGACTTTAATTGTAATGTAACCAACATAATATAAATTCAACATGACAGTACTGAAACTATAATGATATCGCATATCATGGGAATATATTCACATGATAACTTAAAAAAAAGGAAATTTTCGTTTTTATGATACATCTTCAAGGTCAAAATAAACACCATTAAATATGCTACAATGAAAATGCAGTCAAACTGTCATGATAACCATCATCATGAAATAGACACCATGACAGTATAGTCATCTTAGCAATATAGCCACTAAGAGATTATAGTCATAATGTCAACATTGTCACAATGACAATATACTGTCACCTTAATAGTAAAGTTATCACGATAATGTATCGCTTATGAAAAAATATGCATGACTAACAAGAATGTCAATATAGCAACTATAAAAGAGATCACCTCGACAATATAGCCCAGCTGATGATATGTAAATCTTCGCAATATAACCAAAATGAGTAGATAGCCAAAATGACGGTATGTTCATAATGAAAATACTGCTGCTATGATAATATATCCCCCATGACACTATAGCTACAATGACAATAAAGCAATCTTCACAAAAGAGGAACAGTGAAAATACAAGCAAATGATTATATAGCCACCATGAAAGTATAGTCACTATGACAATAATGTCACTATATAATTCACTGACTACATAAACATCATGAAAATAAGGCTTCCATGTCAACATACTTACGATGACAATTTAGCCAATATGATAATATAGTCAAGACGGCAATATATTCACTATAACAATATAGTCATGATCATATAAGTGATATGACAATACAGTGAACGCAACAATAAGGAAGCCTTCAAATTATATTCATTATGGCAATATAAGCACCTGACAATATTGATGCTGTGAGAAAATAGTCTCTTTCGGATCATAGCAAACATATAGGCTCCAGGACAATATAGTGTCCATGACAAAATAGCGACCAAGAAAGATTTTTAATTAAGATATAGTCACCTTGACAGTATAGCCGATAAAACAATGAAACAACAATGAAAATGTACCTGCCATAACAATATAGCTACCATGAAAATGCAGGCAACATTACAAAATTGTCACAATGAAATATAATCGCCATTACAATTTAGTTACCATAATCATATATCAATCATGATAATATCATCAGCAGGCTGACATAAACACCATCACAGTATAAAAATCATGAGAATATAGAGACATGATGATATGATATCCATACACTTGCACTCACATTACCGAATAAGCCGCCATGAAAATATTGTTATCATGATCATGATTGAAACAAAATTGTAATTAATGACAAAATATATCCCCAGCGACAAAATTAACCATAGCAATATAGCCAGCAAGTAAATATAGCGACCAAGATAATATAGTTAGGATGGCATTATATTGAAAATAACAATACAGCCACAATGGCAATATCGTCACCATGACAATGGAACTACCATGAAAATATATTAACTTTGACATTGTAGCTACTATGATAATAAAATCCTATGGAACATATCCATAATAACTGTTTATTTCCTTCGACACTATATCACCATGGCAATATCGCCAAAATGTTAGTCTAGGCATCATGGCAATATACCACCAGAAAAAGAAAATAAGCACCACAATGATATAGCTAACTTAACAATATAGCTACCCTGATAATATATTCAATATGAAAAGACAGTCACCTCCTTACAGTATA
This sequence comes from Panulirus ornatus, assembly GCF_036320965.1. NCBI lineage: Eukaryota > Metazoa > Arthropoda > Malacostraca > Decapoda > Palinuridae > Panulirus > Panulirus ornatus. Next base: position 5,479,497 of record NC_092278.1, on the reverse strand, counting down.
ACAAAAAAGAAAAATAGCCATCATGGCAATGCTGTCACCTATCAATTAAGTCACCATGGCAATATAGTTACCATAACCATGTAATCATAACTGGAATATAACCAACATGACTATATAGTCAAGATGACATGCAACCATCATGACAATACAGGCAAGATGACATTAGAGTCTCTACGACAATATTGCAATCGCTTCAACAAATTAATGATAATATAGATATTACTGGAAGACAGTGACCATGACAGTATTATTACAAATGCATTATAACCGCGATAACAAAATTTTCCTACCATGAAAATTTAGTAACCCTGCCACTGCAATATAGCTAACATAATAATACATTCACTACGACAGTACTGAAACCATGACAATATAGCATATCATGACAATGTAGTCACCTGATGACAGTCGCGCACCAGCTACCGACGTGTACGGAGCTGCTATCGTCTTTCAGAGCTAGGTTGTAGCTATTCCTCCCTGCGTTGTCGCAACACTTGCTTTGTTTTGAAGGTTTTATCTTACATGATCATGATTGGTGTATGATTATCGAAACCATAATGTGATATCGTTTGTATTTCATTATAATGAATTTGTCATAGTAACTATATTTTCATGTAAGCTATATTGTTATGGTAGGTACATTTTCATGTTTGTTGCACAGCTTTATTGGCTATACTGTCAAGGTGACGGTATTGTGATGATAAATCCTGTCTTCTTCACTATTTTGTCGTAGAGACTATATTTTCTTGGACGCTATATGTTTGCTATGATCCAAAAATGACTATTTTGTCACAGTATCTATATTTTCATGTGGCTGTATTCTCAGAGTGGATATAATTTATAAATGCGTTTATTGTTGCGTTGACTATATTGTCATATCATTTATGTGATCACGGTGGCTTTATTGTTATGGTGAATATATTGGCGTCTTGACTATATTATCAGAATGGCGAAACTGTCACTTTAAAGATATTCATATGGAGGCTATATTTTCACGAAAAATATATTTATATGGACGCTATATTTTCATGATGTTCATGTACTGATTGTATATTCATTATCAAGGTGACGCTAATGTCCTTGCGATTGATTTATATCGAGAGATTATTGTCATGGTGGTTGTACTGTCTTGATGGCTGTATAGTCGTTTGCTATTTTTTCAATATTACTCTTTTTGTTAAAATGGCTTTATTGTCAGTGAAGCTGGAAAATCGTGGGAAACATATTTTCATAGTTGCAGTATTGTCATTTTGAACATACCGTCGTTCTGGTTATCATCTGCTTTTCTTTACGTTCCTATGATGTATATATCGTCACCTTGACTATAGTGGCAAGGTGATCTTTTTTATAGGTGCTATACTGTCATTTTCTAATCACGCATATTATGTCACAAGCGATATATCATTTTGATAACTTTAATATTAAGGTGACAGTATCTTAATAGCGATTATATTGTCTTAATGACTATAATCTCAGAGTGGCTATATTGCCATGGTCACTATTTTATCATGATATTTATGTCATAGTGACTGTATTTTCATGGCAGCTTTTTAATGGTGTATAAAATTTTGTCCCTGAGGTTATACCATAATAGAAGCGAAATTTTTATTTTTCATTAAATGATCAAGTGACTACATTGTCATGATATGCTATATTGTTATGGTTTCCGTACTGTCGTGGTGAATGTTTTGTTATTGCGGCTATATTGTAATGGAAGCCATACTGGCAGGGTGACTATATTTTCACGGTAGGACCATTTTGTTATGACGATTATGTAACATTTCTGAGTATATTGTCATCGTGATTGCGTTGCTATAATATCTATATTGTCATTTAACTTGTTGAGTTAGTGGCAATATTGTCTTAGAGACTTTATTTTGATGTTTTATGTATTGTCATGGTAGTTGTATTGTCATCGTGACTATAAGGACATGGTGACTATATTGCCATTAAGAATACATTGCTATGGTAATCATATTGCCATGATGGCTATATTGTTTGGTTACCATATTGCCATGTTGACTATATAGTTTAGTTACCACATTGCCATAATGGCTATTTGTCATTTTTTTTTTTATATTTCAAAGAGGTGGCTGTCTTTTAATGTTACCTATATTGTCAGAGTAGCATAGTGTCAAGTTAGCTATATCGTTGTGATGAGTATTTTTTCTGTTGATATATTGCCTTCATGGCTATACTAACATTTTAAAGATATTGGCATGGTGATATATCGTCTTAGCCACTAAACTCTTGTTGTGGCTATCTTTTGGGAATTTTCTATCTTGAATATTTTGCCATGGCAGCTACATTATCAACGTTACTATATTTTCATGATAGCTATATTGTCATGGTCACGACATTGGCACGGTGGCTGCATTATAATTCTCAATACAATGCTCGCTACATTATCTTGGTCGCTATAACAAGTTGATGGCTATATTGCTATGATTAATTTTGTCGTTGGGGATATTTTTGTCACTACCTACAATATTGTTGTGATTATATGATCATGATAACAATATATTCATAGCGGCTTCTTTGGTATTGCAAGTGTATGTGTATGGATATCATATCATTGTGTCACTTATACCGTCATGATTTTTATACTGTGATATTGTTTATGTCAACCTGCTGATTATATGATCATGATTGGTTTATGATTATGGTAACTATATTGTAATGCCGATGATATTTCATAATGATAATTTTGTCATGTTGACCAAAATTTCATGACATCTAAAATGTTTTGGAAGGTGCATGTTTCATGATTGTTACACTGTTTTATGGTCTATACTGTCAAGGTGTCTATATTATAATGATATATCCTGTCTTGGTCGCTATTTTGTCATAGAGACTATGTTGTCCTGCCGGCTATATGTTTGCTATGATTCAAAAGCGACTATTTGTCACAGTATCTATACTGTCGTGTAGTTATACTGCCATAGTGAATATGATTTGTATATTTCTTTTTTGCTTCTTTGACTGTACTGTCACATCAGTTATATGATCACTGTGGCTATATTGTTATAGTGAATAAATTGCGGTTATGACTATATTATTATAATGGCCAGATTATCATGGCAGACATGTTGACATGGAGGCTATATTTTCACGATATTTATATAGTCATTGTAAGTTTATTATCAAGATGACTAATGACATGGTGATGATTTGTATCGTGACATTATTATCATGGTGGCTGAAATATGATGGTGGCTATATTCTCGTTTGCTGTATTTTCAATGTTGCTCTTTTGTGAATATTCCTTTGTTGTCAGTGTAGCTATAGTGTCATGGGAAACATATTTTCATAGTGGCAGTATTGTCATTATGACCATACCCTCATTTTGGCTATCTTCTCATTTTAGTTACATTACTATAATGTATATATCGTCACCTTAGCTATATTGGGAAAGGTGATCTTTTTATAGGTGATATATTGTCATTATTTAACTCTTGAATACTTTGTCATAAGCGAAATATTATCATGATAATTATATTTTATGGTGACAATATTGTCATAGCGACTATTTTATCATTATGTCACAGTGGCAATATTACCAAGAGAACTATATTTTCATGGTGACTTTTTTATCATGATGTTTATAATGTCATAATGACAATTTTCGTAGGAGCTTTTTTAATGGTGTTGATATTGCCCTTGAGGATATACCATTATAGAAGAGAGATTGTCATTTTGATTAAATTATTTGGTGACTACATTGCCATGATATGCTATACTGTTATGCTTTCAGTACCTTCATGGTAAATCTTTTATTACTGTTTCTACATTGCAATGGAAACCAAAATGGTAGGTGCCTATATGTTCATGGTAGGATAATTCTATCATGACGATTATATTGCATTTCTGAGTATATTGTCATGGTGACTATGTTGCCATAATATTTATATTGTCATATAATTTGTCAAATTGATGGCAATATTGTCTTAGAGACGGTACTGTCATGTTATCTGTATTGTCTCGGTGGTTGTATTGTCAACGTGACAATACAGTCATGTTGGCTACATTGTCGTTAAGATCACATAGTTATGCTAACTATATTACCATAGTTGCTGTATTGTTAAATCCCTATATCGCCATTATGGCTATTTGTCATTTTTGTTATATAACAAGTAGGTGACTGTCTTTTCATGTTGGCAATATTGTCAGAATAGCTATATTGTTGAGCATTGGGTACATATATTTTTTTTCTGGCGGTATTTTATCATGATGGCAATAATATCATTTTGGCGATATTGGCATAGTGATATAGTGTTTTAGCAGCTAAACTTTGGTTGTGGATATTTTTCAATTGTATATTTCATCACTGTAGCTACATAGTCAAGGTTACTATATTTTCATGGTAGCTACATTCTCATGGTGAAGACATTGGCATGGTGGTTGTATTCTTACTTTCAATATGATACCGTCCTGGATACATTATCTTGGTCGCTATATCAACTTGATGGCTATATTCTTATGGTTAATTTTGTCTTTCGGGATATATTTTGTAATTAGTGACAATACTGTTGTGATTATATGATCATGATAATATTTTCATGAAAACTTATGTGGTATTGTAAGTGTAAGTGAATGGATATCATCTCATCATGTCACTTAGATTGTCATGGTTTTTACACTATGATCTTGTTTATGTCAACCTGCTGATTATATAATCATGATTGGTGTATGATTATGGTAACTATATTGTAATGTCGTTTTATTTCATTGTGATAATTTTGTCATGTTGACTGCAATTCCATGACAGCTATAATTTTATGACCATATCATGATGATAAATCCTGTCTGAGCCACTGTTTTTTCACATAGACTATATTGTCCTGGAGTCTATATTTTGCTATGATCCGAAAACGACTATCTATTAACAGTATCTATATTGTCAGGTGGTTATATTGCCATTGTGAATATAAGTTTAATGTTTCTATATTTTTCCTTTGATTATATTGTCATATCAGATATATCATCATGGTAGCTTTATTGTCATAGTGAATAGATTGTCGTCGTGACTATATTTTCATAATGGCTAAATTATCATAGGAAATATCTTGACATGGGGGCTATATTTTCATGATATTTTTAAAGTGAAGAGGGTAGTGAGAGTAAGTGAGCTTGGGAAGGAGACTTGTGTGAGGAAGTACCAGGAGAGACTGAGTACAGAATGGAGAAAGGTGAGAACAATGGAAGTAAGGAGAGTGGGGGAGGAATGGGATGTATTTAGGGGATCATTGATGGATTGCGCAAAAGATGCTTGTGGCATGAGAAGAGTGGAAGGTGAGTTGATTAGAAATGGTAGCGAGTGGTGGGATGAAGAAGTAAGACTATTAGTGAAAGAGAAGAGAGAGGCATTTGGAAAACTTTTGCAGGGAAAAAATGCAATTGAGTGGGAGATGTATGAAAGAAAGAGACAGGAGGTCAAGAGAAAGGTACAAGAGGTGAAAAAGAAGGCAAATGAGAGTTGGGGTGAGAGAGTATTATTAAATTTTAGGGAGAATAAAAAGATGTTCTGGAAGGTGGTAGATAAAGTGCGTAAGACAAGGAAGCAAATGGGAACTTCAGTGAAGGGCGCAAATAGGGAGGTGATAACAAGTTGTGGTGATGTGAGAAGGAGATGGAGTGAGTATTTTGAAGGTTTGTTGAATGTGTTTGATGATAGAGTGGCAGATATAGGGTGTTTTGGTCGAGGTGGTGTGCAAAGTGAAAGGGTTAGGGAAAATGATTTGGTAAACAGAGAAGAGGTAGTAAAAGCTTTGTGGAAGATGAAAGCCGGCAAGGCAGCAGGTTTGGATGGTATTGCAGTGGAATTTATCAAAAAAGGGGGTGACTGTATTATTGACTGGTTGGTAAGGTTATTTAATGTATGTATGACTCATGGTGAGGTGCCTGAGGATTGGCGGAATGCGTGCATAGTGCCATTGTACAAAGGAAAAGAGGATAAGAGTGAGTGCTCAAATTACAGAGGTATAAGTTTGTTGAGTATTTCTGGTAAATTATATGGGAGGGCATTGATTGAGAGGGTGAAGGCATGTACAGAGCATCAGATTGGGGAAGAGCAGTGTGGTTTCAGAAGTGGTAGAGGATGTGTGGATCAGGTGTTTGCTTTGAAGAATGTATGCGAGAAATACTCAGAAAAGCAAATGGATTTGTATGTAGCATTTATGGATCTGGAGAAGGCATTTGATAGAGTTGATAGAGATGCTCTGTGGAAGGTATTAAGAATATATGGTGTGGGAGGAAAGTTGTTAGAAGCGGTGAAAAGTTTTTATCGAGGATGTAAGGCATGTGTACTTGTAGGAAGAGAGGAAAGTGATTGGTTCTCAGTGAATGTAGGTTTGCGGCAGGGGTGTGTGATGTCTCCATGGTTGTTTAATTTGTTTATGGATGGGGTTGTTAGGGAGGTAAATGCAAGAGTTTTGGAAAGAGGGGCAAGTATGAAGTCTGTTGGGGATGAGAGAGCTTGGGAAGTGAGTCAGTTGTTGTTCGCTGATGATACAGCGCTGGTGGCTGATTCATGTGAGAAACTGCAGAAGCTGGTGACTGAGTTTGGTAAAGTGTGTGAAAGAAGAAAGTTAAGAGTAAATGTGAATAAGAGCAAGGTTATTAGGTACAGTAGGGTTGAGGGTCAAGTCAATTGGGATGTAAGTTTGAATGGAGAAAAACTGGAGGAAGTAAAGTGTTTTAGATATCTGGGAGTGGATCTGGCAGCGGATGGAACCATGGAAGCGGAAGTGGATCATAGGGTGGGGGAGGGGGCGAAAATTCTGGGAGCCTTGAAGAATGTGTGGAAGTCGAGAACATTATCTTCTAAAGCAAAAATGGGTATGTTTGAAGGAATAGTGGTTCCAACAATGTTGTATGGTTGCGAGGCGTGGGCTATGGATAGAGTTGTGTGCAGGAGGATGGATGTGCTGGAAATGAGATTTTTAAGGACAATGTGTGGTGTGAGGTGGTTTGATCGAGGAAGTAACGTAAGGGTAAGAGAGATGTGTGGAAATAAAAAGGGCGTGGTTGAGAGAGCAGAAGGGGGTGTTTTGAAATGGTTTGGGAACATGGAGAGAATGAGTGAGGAAAGATTGACCAAGAGGATATATGTGTCGGAGGTGGAGGGAACGAGGAGAAGTGGGAGACCAAATTTTAGGTGGAAAGATGGAGTGAAAAAGATTTTGTGTGATCGGGGCCTGAACATGCAGGCGGGTGAAAGGAGGGCAAGGAATAGAGTGAATTGGATCGATGTGGTATAATGGGGTTGACTTGCTGTCAGTGGATTAAATCAGGGCATGTGAAGCGTCTGGGGTAAACCATGGAAAGCTTTGTAGGTATGTATATTTGCGTGTGTGGACGTATATATATACATGTGTATGGTGGTGGGTTGTGCCATTTCTTTCGTCTGTTTCCTTGCGCTACCTCGCAAACGCGGGAGACAGCGACAAAGCAAAAAAAAAAAAATTTATAAAGTCATTGTAAGATTACTGTCAAGGTGACTCTATTGTCCTGGTGATTGAGTTATATCGTGTATTTTAATTTTACGCTTTTGTAAAGATAGCTTTACAGTCAGTGTACCTATAGTGTCATGGAGAACATATTTTCATAGTGGAATTATTGTCATCATGAACATACTGTCATTTTAGCCATCTCTTTATTTTGGTTACATTTCTATCATATATATATCATCGCCTTCGCTATATTAGCAACGTGATCTTTCTTTACGGTTGCTATATTTTCCTTTTTTTTTATCATGCATTTTTTGTCGTAAGTGATACATTATCATGATAACTATAACATTCCGGTAACTATACATTGGCATTTTGACTATATTGTTATTACGACAATGATATCATGTTGGATATCTTGTCAAAGTAACTTTATTGTCATGGTGTCTATTTCATCATGATGGTTATAATGTCATGGTGACTACATTTTCACGGTAGCTTTTATATTGGTGTTGTGTTTGCCCTTGAGGATGTATCATTATGAAACGAGATTCTCATTTTGATTAAATCATTAGGGGACTACATTGTCGTGATATGCTATATTGTTATGGTTTCAGGAATGTCATTGTATATGTATTATCATGTTAGCTATATTCGAATGGAAGCCATAGTGGCAGAGTGGCTATATTTTCATAATATAATCACTTTGTTATGTCGATTATATTCCACTTGTGTGTATATTGTCATGGTGACTATTGCCATAATATCTATAATGTCATTTGATTTGTTGAATTGGTGGCTATAATGTCATAATGTAATTTCATGGTTCTTGTATTGTCTTGGTGGTTGTATTGTCATCGTGTCTATACGGTCATGGTAGTTATATTTCAATAAAGATTATATTGATATGGTAACTATATTGCATGGTGGCTATATTGTTAAATGAATATATTGCCATGATGGCTATTTGTTATTTTTTGTTATATTACAAGGGGTTGATTGTCTTTTCATGTTGCCCATATATCAGGGTACCTATATTGTTATCATAAGATTACAGTCATAAAGACAATATAGTCGCCATGCCCATATTTTCACCTTAATGATATGGGTATCATGATAATATATCGCTTGTAACAGAATATGCATTATTAAAAAATGACAATATCCACCGATAAAAGAGATCACCTTCCCAATGTAGCCAAGGTGACGATATATATAACATAACAATGTAACCCAAATTAGAAGATAACCTAAATGACTCTATTTCATAATGACATTTGCGTCACTATGAAAATTTGTTCCCAATGAAAGTATATCTACACTGACATTAAAGCCATATTCACTAAATAGTAACATTGAAAACGCATCAACGACAACATAACCACCATGATTGTACAGCCACCATAACAATAATGTTACAACATAAATCAATCACTGTGATATTAGAGTAAACTTGAAAATTTTTTTACAATTACCATAAAAGTATCATGAGAATATAGCATCCATATCAACATATTTCCCATGACAATTTAGCCATTATGATATGATAGTCAAAACTACAATATATTCACTATAACAACAAAGCCACTATGGCCATATAACTGATATAACAATATAGTCAACGCAACATTAAAGAAACATCCAGAATATGTTCACAAAGTCAATATAGCCAACTGACAATATAAATACCGTGACAAAACAGTCGCTTTCGGATCATAGGAAACATATAGCCTCTAAAATATATAGTGTCCAGGAGACAATAGCGTCCAAAACAGAATTTATCAATACTATACAGCCGCCTTGACAGTATAGCCCATAAAACAATGTCAGAACCATGAAAATGTACCTGCCATACCAATATAACTACTATCAAAATGAAGTTAACATACCAAAATGATCCAAAAAAATATTGCCATTGCTATATAGTTACAATAATCATACATTAATGATGATAATGTAATCAGCATTTTCACATAAGCACCATCACCGTTTAAAAGCATGACAGACTAAGTTACATGATGATATGATATCCAGACAGATACACTCAAGATGCCAAATAAGCCGTCATAGAAATATTATCATGATCATATAATCACAACCAAATTGTAGGTAAAGACAAAATACATCCCCAACGATGAAATTGACCGTAGCAATATAGCCATCAAGTTGATATAGCGACCAAGATAATGTAGCCAGGATGGCGTTATATTGAACATAACAATACACCCGCCATGCCAATATCGTCATCTTTACAATGTAGCTTGCATGAAATAGAGTAACCTTGACAATGTAGGTACCATGATAATGTATTCCCATGAAAAAATGTCCAAAACAACAGTTTGGCTGCGAACACTATATCACCATGCTAATCTTGCCAAAATTCTACTATAGCCATCATGGCAATATACCAAAAGGAAAAGAAATACCCACCACGATAAGATAGCTAACTTAACAATATAGCTACTCTGACAAAAAGCCAATGATGGCAATATAGTTACCATAAGAATGTAATCTTAACGAGAGTATAGCCATCATGACCATCTAGTCACGATGACATGACAACCATGATGACCATACAAGCAACATGACAATACAGTCTCTATGACAATATTGCCATCAATCTAATAAATCAAATGATAATATAGAAATTATGGCAACACAGTCACCATGATAATATATTCAAAAATACAATAAAATACTAATAACAAAATGATCAAACCATGAAAATATAGCCACCCTGCCACTATGGCTTCCATTGTAATGTAGCCAACATAATATACATTCACCATGACAGTACTGAAACTATAACAATATAGCACATCATGACAATGTATTCACTTCATAATTTGAACAAAATGAAATATCCGTATTTATAATGATATATCTCCAAGGATAAATCAACACCATTAAATAAGCTACAATGAAAATGTAGTCACATGTAGTTATCTTAGCAATATAGCCACTAAGAGATTGTATTCATAATGACAATATAGTCACCATGACAATATACTGTCACTTTAATGATATAGTTATCAAGATAATGTACCACTCATGAAAAAATATACATGATTGGAAAAAATGACAATATAGCAACTATAAAGAGATCACCTTGCCAATATAGCCAAGGTGACGATAT
>NC_092278.1:5404140-5468813 GCF_036320965.1 Panulirus ornatus | reverse complement strand
GCCATCAGGGAATATGGTAAGTAAAAAATAGATCATGGCAATATGGTAACCAAAACAATATAGCCATCATGGCAAAAAGATTACCATAGCATGTATTTCTTAATGGCAATATAGTCACCATTCCTTATAGTCACGATGACAATACAACAAACCATGACATACAAAAAACATCAAAAACAGTCTCTAAGACAATAGTGCCACTAATTCAACAATTTAAATGACAGTATAGATATTATGGCAAAACAATCGCGATGACAATTTACTAAGAAATGTTATATAATCGTCATAATAAAATGATCCTACCATGAAAATATAGTCACCCTGCCACTATGGCTTCCATTACAATATAGCCACAATAACAAAACATTCACCACGGCAGTACTGAAACCATAACAATATAGCATATCATGAGAATGTAGTCACTTGATCATTTAATAAAAAATAAAAATTTCGCTTCTACTATGGTATAACCTCAGGGACAAAATTTTATACACCATTAAAAAGCTGCATGAAAATACACTCACTATGACATAAATATCATGATAAAATAGTGACATTGGCAATATAGCCACTCTGAGATTATAGTCATTACGACAATATAGTCGCTATTAAAATACTGTCACCTTAATAATAAAGTTATCAAAATGATATATCGCTTGTGATAAAATATGCATGATTAGAAAATGACAGTATAGCACCTACAAAAAAGATCACCTTGCCACTATAGTCAAGGTGATGATATATACATCATAGCAACGTAAAGAAAAAGAGATGATAACCAGAACGACTGGATGTTCATAATGACAATACTGCAACTATGAAAATATGTTCCCCACGATTCTCCAGCTTCACTGATAAAGCCATCTTTACAAAAAGAGTACTATTGAAAAAATAGCAAACGACTATACAGCCATCAAGACAGTACAGCCACCATGACAATAATCTCTCGATATAAATCAATCGCCAGGACATTAGCGTCACCTTGATAATGAATATAAAATGAGTACAAGGACATCATGAAAATATAGCGTCCATATAAATATAGTTGTGAAAATATAGCCTCCATATGAATATCTTTAAAGTGACAGTTTCGGCATTCTGATAATATAGTCAAGGCGCTAATATATTCACCATAACAATAAATCCACCATGATCATATAAATGATATGATAATGTAGTTAACGCAACAATAAACACATTTATAAATTATATCCACTCTGAGAATACAGCCACATGAAAATATAGATACTGTGACAAAATAGTCATTTTTTGGATCATTGCAAACATATAACAAACATATAGTCTCTATGACAAAATAGCGAAGACAGGATTTATCGTCACAATACAGTCACCTTGACAGTATAGCCAATAAAATATTGGAACAACTATGAAAATGTACCTACTATAACAATATAGCTTACATGAAAATATAGTTACTATGACAAATTCATTACAATGAAATACAAACGATATCACAATATGGTTTCGATGATAATACACCAATCATGATCATCTAAGATAAAACCTTTAAAACAAAGCAAGAGTAGCGACAACGCAGGGAGGAATAGCTACAACCTAGCTCTGAGAGACCCCAGCAGCTCAGTACACGTCGGTAGCTGGTGCGCGACGGTCATGAGGTGACTACATTGTCATGATATGCTATATTGTCATGGTTTCAGTACTGTCGTAGTGAATGTATTATTATGTTAGGTATATTGCAGTGACAGGGTGGCTAAATTTTCATGGTAGGATTATTTTGTTATCGCGGTTATATTGCATTTGTGATAATATTGTCATGGTGACTGTGTTCCATTAATATCTATATTATCACTTAATTTGTTGAATCGATTGCAATATTGTCTTAGAGACTCTAATGTCATGTTGCCTGTATTGTCATGATGGTTGCATGTCATCTTGACTATATAGTCATGTTGGTTACATTCCAGTTATGATTACAAGGTTATGGTAACTATATTGCCATGGTGACTATATTGATAGGTGACTACATTGCCATGATAGCTATTTTTCATTTCTCTTATACTGTAAGGAGGTGACTGTCTTTTCATATTGAATATATTATCACGGTAGCTGTCTTGTTGATTTAGCTATATCATTGTGGTGCTTATTTCTGTTTTCTGGTGGTATATTGCCATGATGTCTAGACTAACATTTTGGCGATATTGGCATGATGATATAGTTTGTTGGCAAATAAACTGTTATTGTGGATATATTCCATGGGATTTTATTATCATGGTAGCTACATTATCAATGTTACTCTATTTTCATCGTAGCTACGTTGTCATGGTGATGATATTGCCATTGTGGTTCTATTGTTATTGTCAATATAATGCCATCCTAACTACATTATCTTAGTCGCTATATTTACTTCCTGGCTATATTGCTATGGTTAATTTTGTCGTTGGGGATATATTTTGTCATCAACTACAATTTTGTTTTATTCATATGATCATGATAACAATATTTTCATGGCGGTTTGTTTGGTAATGTGAGTGCAAGTGTATGGATATCATATTATCATGTCACTATATTGTCATAGTTTTTATACTGTGATGGTGTTTATGTCAGCCTCCTGATGATATTATCATGATTGATGTATGATTATGGTAACTAAATAGTAATGGCGATTATATTTCATTGTGACAATTTTGTCATGTTGCCTGCATTTTCATGGTAGCTATATCGCTATCGCAGGTAGATTTTCATTTTTGTTTCTTTGTTTTATCGGCTATACTGTCAAGGTAACTATATCTTAATTAAAAATCTTGTCTTGGTCGCTATTTTGTCATGGGCACTTTATTGTCCTGGAGCCTATATGTTTGCTATGATCCGAAAGAGACTATTTTGTCACACCATCAATATTGTCAGGTGCTTATATCGCCATAATGAATATAATTTGAAGGCTTCCTTATTGTTGCGTTGACTATATTGTCATATCACTTATATGATCATGGCTATATTGTTATAGTTAATATATTGCCGTCTTGACTATATTATCATATTGGCTAAATTGTCATGGTAATTATGTTGACATGGAAGCCTTATTTTCATGATGTTTATATAGTCAGTGAATTATATCGTGACATTATTGTCATAGTGGCTGTACTTTCATGGTGGCTATATAGTCGTTTGCTGTATTTACACTGTTACTCTTTTGTGAAGATTGCTTTATTTTCATTGTAGCTATAGTGTCATGGGGGATATATTTTCATAGCAGCAGTATTTTCATTATGAACGTACCATCATTTTGGCTATCTACTGATTTTGTTTATATTGCGAAGATTTACATATCGTCTCCTTGGCTATATTGTCAAGGTGATTTCTTTTATAGTTGCTATGTTGTCATTTTTTTTATACATATTTTTTCAAAAGCGATACATTATCGTGATAACTTTACTATTAAGGTGACAGTATATTGTCGTTGTGACAATGTTGACATTATGACTATAATCTCTTAGTGGCTATATTGCTAAGATAACTATACTGTCATGGTGACTTTTTCATGATGATGGTTATAATGACAGTTTGACTGCATTTTCATTGTAGCATATTTAATGGTGTTGATTTTGCCCTTGAAGATATATTATAGAAACGAAAATTTCCTTTTTTCTTAAATTATCATGTGTATATATTGCCATGATATGCGATATTGTTATAGTTTCAGTACTCTCATGTTGAATGTATATTGTGTTGGTTACATTACAATTAAAGTCATAGTGGCAGGGTAACTGTATTTTCATGGTTGGATCATTTTGTTATGACGATTTTATTGTATTTGTGAGTATATTGTCATGGCTACTGTGTTGCCGTAATTTCTATATTGTCCTGGACACTACATATCCTGAAGTCTATATTGTCATATCAGTTATATGATCATGGTAGCTTTATTGACATAGTGAATATCTTGTCGTCGTGTCTATATTATCATAATGGCTAAGTTGTCATAGAAAATATGTTGACATGAGTTCTATATTCTCATGATATTCATAAAGTCATTGAAAGATTACCATCAAGGTGACTGTAATAGCCTGGCGATTGATGTATATCGTGACATTATTGTCACGATAGCTTCATTGTCATGGTGGATATATTGTCGTTTCCTGTAATTTCAATGTTACTCTTTTGTAAAGATTGCTTTATTGTCATTATAGCTATAGTGTCATGAGGAATATATTTTCGTAGTACCAATATTGTCATTATGAACATATCGTCCTTTTGGTTATCTGCTCATTTTGATTACATTGCGAAGATTTAGATATCGTCACCTTGGCTATATTGGCAAGGTGATCTGTTTATAGTTGCTATATTGTCATTTTTTCTAATCTTGTATATTTTTTCATGAGTGATACATTATCTTGATAACTATATCATTAAATTGACAGTATATTGTCATGGTGACTATATTGTCATTATGACTATAATCTCTTAGTGGCTATATTGCTAAGATAACTACATGTGACTACATTTTCATTGTAGCTTATTTAATGATGTTGATTTACCCTTGGAGATATATCATTATAAAAACGGATATTTCATTTTCTTTAAATTATGAGGTGAATACATTGTTATGACATGCTATATTGTTATAGTTTCAGTACTGTCATGGTGAATGTATATTATGTTAGCTACATTACAATGGAAGCCATAGTGGCAGGGTGGCTATATTTTTCATGGTTTGATTATTTTGTTATTAGTATTTTATTGTATTTTTGAATATATTGTCATGGTGACTGTGTTGCCATAATTTCTATATTCTCATTTGATTTATCAAATTGATGGCAATATTGTCATACTGTATTGTCATGTTGCCTGTATGGTCATCATGGTTGTCTTGCCATCGTGACTCTATGGTCATGTTGGCTATACTGTCGTTAATATTACATTCTTATGATAACTATATCGCCATTATCGCTTTTTGTCTGAGTAGCTACATTGTTAAGTTAGCTATCTTATTGTGGTGGGTTTATTTTTTCTTTTGGTATATTGCCATGATGGCTATACTAGAATTTTGGCAAGATTAGCATGGTGATATAGTGATAGCAGCCCAAATGTTGTTTGGGACATTTTTTCATGGGAATACATTATCATGGTACCTACATTTTCAAGGTTACTATATTTCATGCAAGCTGCATTGTAAAGATGACGATATTGGCATGGCAGATGTATTGTTATATTCAATATAACGCCATCCTGGCTCCATTATCATGATCGCTATATCAACTTGATGGCTATATATCTACGGTGAATTTCATCGTTGGGGATGTATTTCGTCTTTACCTACAATTTGGTTGTGATTATATGATCATGATAATATTTCTATGACGGCTTATTTGGCATCTTGAGTGTATCTGTCTGGATATCATATCATCATATAACTTAGTCTGTCATGCTTTTAAACGGTGATGGTGCTTATATGAAAATGCTGATTACATTATCATCATTAATGTATGATTATTGTAACTATATAGCAATGGCAATATCTTTTTTGATCATTTTGGTATGTTCACTTCATTTTGATAGTAGTTATATTGGTATGGCAGGTACATTTTCATGGGTCTGACATTGTTTTATGGGCTATCTTTTCAAGGCGGCTGTATAGTACTGATAAATTCTGTTTTGGACGCTATTGTCTCTTGGACACTATATACTTTAGAAGCTATATGTTTCCTATGATCTGGAAGCGACAATTTTGTCACGGTATCTATATTGTCAGGTGGCTATATTGACGTTGTGAACATATTCTGAATATTTCCTTAATATTGCGTTGACTGTATTGTTATATCAGTTATATGGCCATGGTGGCTTTGTTGTTATAGTGAATATATTGTAGTTATGACTAAACTATCATAATGGCTAAATTGTCATGGGAAATATGTTGATATGGTTGCTATATTCTCATGATACTTTTATGGTAATTGTAAAAATGTTTTCAAGTTTACTCTAATATCACAGCGATTGATCTATGTTGTAACATTATTGTTATGGTGGCTATACAATCATGGTGGCTATACTGTCGTTTGATGCGTTTTCAATGTTACTGTTTAGTGAATATGGCTTTAATGTCAGTGTAGCTATACTTTCATTGGGAATAAATTTTCATAGTGACGCAATTGTCATTATGAAATTAAGTCATTTTGGCTATCTTCTAATTTGGGTTACATTGCTATGTTATATATATCGTCACCTTGGCTATATTGGGAAGGTGATTTTTGTAAAGGTGGTATATTGTCACTTTTTAATCGTACATATTCCGTTATAAGGGATATATTATCATGATGCCCATATCATTAAGGTGAAAATATTGGCATGGCGACTATATTGTCTTTATAACTGTAATCTTATGATAACAATATAGGTACCCTCATATATAGGCAACATGAAAAGACAATCACCACCTTGTAATGTAACAAAAAATAACAAATAGCCATCATGGCAATATATTCATTTAACAATATAGCCATAATGGCAATTTAGTTAGCATATCAATATAATCTTAATGGAAATATAACTACCATGACCATATAGACACGATGACAATACAACCACCAAGACAATACAGGAACCATGACATTACATTATTACAATATAGGCAACAATTCAACAATTCAAATGACAGTATATATATTATGGCAACAGTCACCATAACAAAACACACACAAATGGAATATAATCGACATGACAAAATGATTATATTATGAAAATATAGCCACTCTGACACTATGGCTTCCATTGTAATATAGCCAACATAATATTACATATACAATGACATTCCTGAAACCATAGCAATATAGCATATCACGACAATGTAGTCCCCTAATGATTTAATCAAAATGAGAAACTCGTTTTATAATGATACATCCTCAAGGGCAAACGCAACACCAATATAAAAGCTACCGTGAAAATGTAGTCACCATGACATTATAACCATCATGATGAAATAGACACCATGAAAATAAAGTTACTTTGGCAAGATATCCAACATATCATTGTCATAATAACAATATAGTCAAAATGCCAATATATAGTTACCGGAATGTTTTAGTTATCATGATAATGTATCACTTACGACAAAAAAGCATGATTAAAAAAATGAAAATATAGCAACCGGAAAAAAAAGATCACGTTGCTGATATAGCCAGGGTGATGATATATATATGATAGAAATGTAACCAAAATAAGGAGATGGACAAAATGACAGTATGTTCATAATGACAATAATTGCACAATGAAAATATATTCTCCATTACACTATAGGTACACTGACAGTAAAGCTATCTTCACAAAAGCGTAAAATCAAAATACAGCAAAGTACAATATAGCCACCATGACAATACATCCATCTTGACAATAATATTACGATATAACTCAATCACCAGGACAATAGAGTCAACTTGAAAGTAATCTTACAATGACTTTATGAATATCATGAAAATATGGCCCCCATGCCAAGATATTTGCTGGGACAATTTAACCATTATGAAAATATAGTCACGACGACAATCTATTCACTATGACAATAAAGCTACCATGATAATATAACTGATATGACAATATCATCTAAGCAAAAATATAGAAATATCCAACTTATATTCACAATGGCAATATAACCGCCTGACAATATAGATACTGTTAATAGATAGTTGTTTTCGGATCATAGCCAAAATATAGACTCCAGGACAATATAGTCTCTGAAAAAACAGTGACTCAGACAGGATTTATCATCATGATATGCTCATAACAATATAGCTGCCATGGAATTGTAGTCAACATAAGAAAATTATCACAATGAAATAAAACGCCATTACAATATAGTTACCATAATCATACACCAATCATGATTATATAATCAGCAGGTTGACATAAACAAGATCATAGTGTAAAAACCATGACAATTTTAGTGACATGATGAGATGATATCCATTCACTTACACTTACTATACCACATAAGTTTTCATGAAAATATTATCATGATCATATAATCACAACAATGTTGTCACTAATTACAAAATATATCCCGAAAGACAAAATTAACCGTAAAATTATAGCCATCAAGTTGATATAGCGACCAAGATAACGTAGCCATGACGGCCTCATATTGAAAGTTAGAATACAACCACCATGCCATTGTCTTCACCATGACAATGTACCTATCATGAAAATATAGTAACCTTGACTATGTAGCTACCATGATAAAATATACAATTGAAAAATATCCACAACAAGAGTTTAGCTGCTAAAACACTATATCGCAATGCCAATATCGCCAAAATGTTATTATTGCCATCATGATAATATACCGCCAGAAAAGAAATATATATACCCACTACTCGACAATATAGCTATTCTGACAATATTGCCAACAGGAAAAGACAGTCACCTCATTGTTATATAACAAAAATGACAAATAGCCATCATGGCGATATAGTGATTTAACAATACAGCCACTATGGTAATAAAGTTACCATAACAATGTGATCTTAACGACAATGTAGCCAACGTGACTATGTAGTCACGTTGACAATACAACCACCGTGACAATACAGATAACATGACAGTACCGTCTCTAAGACAATATTGCCATCAATTTGACAAATTATATGACAATATAGATATTATGGCAACATAGTCACCATGACAATATACTCAGAAATGCAATATAATCGCCATGATAAAATTGTCCTACCATGAAAATATAGCCACCTACCATTTTGTTTTCCATTGCAATGTACAAACAGTAATAAAAGATTTACCATGACAGTACTGAAACCATAACAGAATAGCATATCATGGCAATGTAGTCACCTGATGATTTAATCAAAATGACAATTTCTCTTCTATAAAGGTGTATACTCGAGGGCAATATCAACTCCATTAAAAAAGGTTCTACGAAAATACAGTCATCATGACATTATAAAAATCATGATAAAAAAGTCACCATAAAAATATAGTTATCTTGGCAATATAGCCAATGTGACATTATAGTCATAATAATAATATAGTCGCTATGACAATATTGTCACCATAAAAATATAATTATCATGATATTATTTCGCTTATGAAAAAGTGTGCAAGAGTTAAATAATGACAATATATCAACTATAAAAAGATCACCTTACAAATATAGCTAAGGTGACGATATATACATTATAGCAATGTAACTAAAATGAAAAGATAGCCAAAATGACGGTATGGTCATAATGACAGTACTGCCACTATGAAAATATGTTTCCCATGACACTATAACGACACTGACAACAAGGCCATATTCACAAAAGAACAACATTGACAATACAGCAAACGAGAATATAGCCAGCATCATAGTTCAACCACCGTGATAATAATGTCACGATGCAAATCATCATCATGTCAATGGTCACCTTGATAATAAACTTACAATGGCTATATAAATATCATGAAAATATAGCCTCCATGTTAACATGTCTGCCATGATAATCTGGTCATTATGATAATATAGTCATGACGGTAATTGATTCACTATAACAATATAGCCACAGTGATCATATAGCTGATGTGACAATACAGTCAAAGAAGCAAAAAAGAAATATACAAATCATAGTCACTATGGCAGTATAACTACATGACAATATAGATACTGTGACAAATAGTCGCCTTTTGAATCATAGCAAACATATAGCTGGCAGGACAACATAGTTTCTAAGACAAACTAGCGACCAAGACAGGATATATCATTATAATATAGACACCTTGACAGTATAGACCATAAAACAATGCAACAATCATGAAACTGTACCTGCCAAAACATTATAGATGTCATGAAATTTTAGCCAACATGACAAAATTATCATAATGAAATAACATCGGCATTACAATATAGTTACCATAATCATAGACCAATTTTGATCATATAATCAGCAGGTTGACGTAAACAATATCACAGTATATAACCCATGACAGTATAAGTGACATGATGATATGATATCCATACACTTACACTTACAATACCAATGAAGCCGCCATGAATATATTGTTATCATCATCATATAATCACAACAATATTGTAGGTAGTAACAAATATATCCCCAACGACAAGATTAGTCATAGCAATATAGCCATCAACTTGTTATAGCGACCAAGATAATGCAGCGAGCATTGTATTGAGAATTACAATATAGCCACCGTGCCAATGTCTTCACCATGATAATATAGCTACTATGAAAATATAGTAACGTTGATACTGTAGCTGACATGGCAAAATATTCAAGATAGAAAATACCCAAAAGATAGCCACAACAAGAGTTTAGCTGCTGAGACGATATATCACCATGCCAATATCTCTAAAATGTTAGTATAGCCATCATGGCAATATATCAACAGAAAAAATACTCATCACAAAGATATAGCTAACTTGACAATATACTACTCTGACAATATAGGTAACATTAAAAGACAGCCACCTCCTTGAAATATAAAAGAAAAAAAATGACAATTTGCCATCATGGCAATATGGTAAGTAAACAATATAGCCATCATGGCAATATGGTAACCAAACAATATAGCCATCATGGCAATATGATTACCATAGCAATGTATTCTTAATGGCAATATAGTCACCATGTCCTTATAGTCACGATGACAATACAACTAACATGACACTACAGAAAACATCAAAATACAGTCTCTAAGACAATATTGCCACTAATTCAACAAGTTAAATGACAATATAGATATTATGGCAACATAATCACGATGACAATATACTCAGAAATGTTATATAATCGTCATAATAAAATGATATTACCATGTAAATATAGTCACCCTGCCACTAAGGCTTCCATTACAATGTAGCCAAAATAACAAAACATTCACCACGACAGTACTGAAACCATAACAATACAGCATATTATGACAATGTAGTCACTTGATCATTTAATGAAAAATAAGAATTTCGCTTCTATTATGGTATAACCTCAGGGACTAGATTTCATACACCATTAAAATGCTGCCATGAAAATACAGTCACTATGACAAAAATATGATGATAAAATAGTGACCATGGCAATATAGCCACTCTGAGGTTATAGTCATTATGACAATATAGTCGCTATTAAAATCCTGTCACCTTAATAATAAAGTTATCAAAATGATATATCGCTTGTGACAAAATATGCATGATTAGAAAATGACAGTATAGCACCTATAAAAAAGATCACCTTGCCACTATAGTCAAGGTGACGATATATACATCATAGCAACGTAAAGAAAAAGAGATGATAACTAGAACGACGGTATGTTCGTAATGACAATACTGCAACTATGAAAATATGTTCCCCACGATTCTCCAGCTTCACTGACAATAAAGCCATCTTCACAAAAAGAGTACTATTGAAAAAATAGCAAACGACTATACAGCCATCAAGACAGTACAGCCACCATGACAATAATCTCTCGATATAAATCAATCGCCAGGACATTAGCGTCACCTTGATAATGAATATACAATGAGTACATGAACATCATGAAAATATAGCGTCCATATAAATATATTTGTCGTGAAAATATAGCCTCCATATGAATATCTTTAAAGTGACAGTTTCGCCATTCTGATAATATAGTCAAGACGCTAATATATTCACCATAACAATAAAGCCACCATGATCACATAAATGATATGACAATATAGTCAACGCAACAATAAACGCATTTATAAATTATATCCACTCTGAGAATACAGCCACATGAAAATATAGATACTGTGACAAAATATTCATTTTTGGATCATAGCAAAAATATAGCGTCCAAGAGAATAGCGTCTCTATGACAAAATAGCGAAGAAGACAGTATAGAAGAAGAAGACAGTATCATAACAGTATAGCCGATAAAACAGTGGAACAACCACGATAATGTACCTAACAACAATATAGCTTACATGAAAATATAGTTACTATGACAAATTCATTACAATGAAATACAAACAATATCACATTATGGTTTCGATAATCATACACCAATCATGATCATATAAGATGAAACCTTCAAAACAAAGCAAGGGTAGCGACAACGCAGGGAGGAATAGCTACAACCTAGCTCTGAAAGACGACAGATATGCTATATTGTCATGGTTTCAGTACTGTCGTAGTGAATGTATTATTATGTTAGCTATATTGAAGTGGCAGGGTGGCTAAATTTTCATGGTAGGATAATTTTGTTATCGCGGTTATATTGCATTTGTGATAATACTGTCATGGTGACTGTGTTCCAGAAATATCTAAATTATCATTTAATTTGATGAAGCGATTGCAATATTGTCTTAGAGACTCTAATGTCACGTTGCCTTTATTGTCATGATGGTTGCATGTCATCTTGACTATATAGTCATGTTGGTTATATTCCAGTTATGATTACATGGTTATGGTAACTATATTGCCATGGTGACTATATTGATAGGTGACTACATTGCCATGATAGCTATTTTTCATTTTCATTATACTGTAAGGAGGTGACTGTCTTTTCATATTGAATATATTATCAGGGTAGCTATATTGTTAAGTTAGCTATATCATTGTGGTGCTTACTTTCTTTTTTGGTGGTATATTGCCATGATGCCTAGACTAACATTTTGGCGATATTGGCATGGTGATATAGTGTCTTAGCAAGTAAACTGTTATTGTGGATATGTTCCATGGGATTTTATTATCATAGTAGCTACATTGTCAGTGTTACTATATTTTCATGGTAGCTCCATTGTCATAGTGACGATATTGCCATTGTGGCTATATTGTTATTTTCAATATAATGCCATCCTAACTACATTATCTTGGTCGCTATATTTAATTGCTGGCTATATTGCTATGGTTAATTTTGTCGTTGGGGATATATTTTGTCATTAACTACAATTTTGTTTTAATCATACGATGATGATAACAATATTTTCAAGGTGGCTTATTTGGTAACGTGAGTGCAAGTGTATGGATATCATATTATCATGTCACTATATTGTCATGGTTTTTATACTGTGATGGTGTTTATGTCAGCCTCCTGATGATATTATCATGACTGATATATGATTACGGTAACTAAATTGTAATGGCGATTATATTTCTTTGTGACAATTTTGTCATGTTGCCTGCATTTTCATGGTAGCTATATTGTTATGGCAGCTACATTTTCATTGTTGTTTCATTGTTTTATCAGCTATACTGTCAAGGTGACTTTATCTTAATTAAAAATCTTGTCTTGGTCGCTATTTTGTCATGGACACTATATTGTCCTGGAGCCTATATGTTTGCTATGATCCGAAAGAGACTATTTTGTCACAGCATCAATATTGTCAGGTGCTTATATTGCCATAATGAATATAATTTGAAGGCTTCCTTATTGTTGCGTTGACTGTATTGTCATATCACTTATATGATCATGGCTATATTGTTATAGTGAATATATTGCGGTCTTGACTATATTATCATATTGGCTAAATTGTCATGGTAAGTATGTTGACATGGAAGCCGTATTTTCATGATGTTTATATAGTCAGTGAATTATATCGTGACATTATTGTCATAGTGGCTGTACTTTCATGGTGGCTATATAGTCGTTTGCTGTATTTTCACTGTTGCTCTTTTGTGAAAATTGCTTTATTCTAATTGTAGCTATAGTGTCATGGGGGATATAGTGTCATAGCAGCAGTATTGTCATTATGAACATATCGTCATTTTGGCTATCTACTCATTTTGGTTATATTGCGAAGATGTACATATTGTCACCTTGGCTATATTGTCAAGGTGATCTCTTTTATAGTTGCTATTTTGTCATTTTTTTTAGTCATGCATATATTTTCATAATCGATACATTATCGTGATAACTTCACTATTAAGGTGACAGTGTATTGTCATTGTGACAATGTTGACATTATGACTAAAATCTCTTAGTGGCTATATTGCTAAGATAAGTATACTGTCATGGTGACTATTTCATGATGATGGTTATAATGACAGTTTGACAGCATTTTCATTGTAGCATATTTAATTGTGTTGATTTTGCCCTTGAAGATATATTATAAAAACGAAAATTTCCTTTTTTTTGAATTACCATGTGAATATATTGCCATGATATGCGATATTGTTATAGTTTCAGTACTGTCATGTTGAATGTATATTTTGTTGGTTACAGTACAATTAACGTCATAGTGGCAGGGTAACTATATTTTCATGGTTGGATCATTTTGTTATGACGATTTTATTGTATTTATGAGTATATTCTCATGGTTACTGTGTTGCCGTAATTTCTATATTGTCCTGGACACTACATATCCTGAAATCTATATTGTCATATCAGTTGTATGATCATGGTAGCTTTATTGTCATAGTGAATATCTTGTCGTCGTGACTATATTAACATAATGGCTAAATTGTCATAGGAAATATGTTGACATGAGGGCTATATTTTCATGATATAAAGTCATTGAAAGATTACTCTCAAGATGACTCTAATAGCCTGGCGATTGATGTATATCGTGACATTAGTGTCACGATAGCTGCATTGTCATGGTGGCTATATTTTCGTTTCCTCTATTTTCAATGTTACTCTTTTGTGAAGATTGCTTTATTGTCATTGTAGCTATAGTGTCATGGGGAATATATTTTCGTAGTAGGATTATTGTCATTATGAACATATCGTCATTTTGGCTATCTGCTCATTTTGGTTACATTGCGAAAATTTACATATCGTCACCTTGGCTATATTGGCAAGGTGATCTCTTTATAGTTGCTATATTGTCATTTTTTTTAATCATGTATATTTTTTCATGAGTGATACATTATCTTGATAACTATATCATTAAAGTGATAGTATATTGTCATGGTGACTATATTGTCAATATGACTACAATCTCTTAGCGGCTATATTGCTAAGATTACTACATGTGACTACATTTTCATCGTAGCTTATTTAATGGTGTTGATTTACCCTTAGAGATATATCATTATAAAAACGGATATTTCATTTTCTTTAAATTATGAGGTGAATACATTGTCATGACATGCTATATTGTTATAGTTTCAGTACTGTCATGGTGAATGTATATCATGTTGGCTACATTACAATGGAAGCCTTAGTGGCAGGGTGGCTATATTTTCATGGTTTGATCATTTTGTTATTAGTATTTTATTGTATTTTTGAATATATTATCATGGTGACTGTATTGCCATAATTTCTATATTGTCATTTGATTTATCAAATCGATGTCAATATTGTCATAGAGACTGTATTGCCATGTTGCCTGTATGGACATCATGGTTATCTTGTCATCGTGACTCTATGGTCATGATGGCTATACTGTCGTTAAGATTACATTCTTATGATAACTATATTGCCATCATGGCTTTTTGCCAGAGTAGCTATATTGTTAAGTTAGCTATCTTATTGTGGTGGTTATTTTTTTCCTTTTCGTATATTGCCATGATGGCTCTACTAGAAATTTGGCAAGATTAGCATGGTGATATAGTGTTCGCAGCCCAACTGTTGTTTTGGACATTTTGTCATGGGAATACATTATCATGGTACCTACATTGTCAAGGTTACTATATTTTATGCAACCTACATAGTAAAGATGACGATATTGGCATGGCGGGTGTATTGTTATGTTCAATATAACGCCATCCTGGCTACATTATAATGGTCGCTATATCAACTTGATGGCTATATTGCTACGGTGAATTTCATCGTTGGTGATGTATTTTGTCTTTACCTACAATTTGGTTGTGATTATATGATGATAATAATATTTCTATGACGGCTTATTTGGCATCTTGAGTGTATCTGTCTGGATATCATATCATCATGTAACCTAGTCTGTCATGCTTTCAAACGGTGATGGTGCTTATGTGAAAATGCTGATTACATTACCATCATTAATGTATGATTATTGTAACTATATAGCAATAGCAATATCTTTTTTGATCATTTTGGTATGTTGACCTCATTTTGATAGTAGTTATATTGGTATGGCAGGTACATTTTCATGGTTCTGACATTGTTTTATGGGCTATACTGTCAAGGCGGCTGTATAGTATTGATAAATTCTGTTTTGGACGCTATTGTCTTCTGGACACTATATTCTTTAGAGGCTATATGTTTCCTATGATCCGAAAGGGACTATTTTTTCACGGAATCTATATTGTCAGGTGGCTATATTGATGTTGTGAACATATTGTAAATGTTTCTTTAATGTTGCGTTGACTATATTGTTATATCAGTTATATGGCCATGGTGGCTTTGTTATTATAGTGAATATATTGTAGTTGTGACTATACTATCATGATGGCTAAATTGTCAGGGGAAATATGTTGATATGGATGCTATATTCTCATGATAATTTTATGGTAATTGTAAAAATTTTTAAGTTTACTCTAATATCTCAGTGATTGATTTATGTTGTAACATTATTGTTATGGTTGCTGTACAATCATGGTGGCTATATTGTCGTTTGGTGCGTTTTCAATGTTACTATTTAGTGAATATGGCTTTAATGTCAGTGTAGCTATACTTTCATTGGGAAGAAATTTTCATAGTGACGCAATTGTCATTATGAAATAAAGTCATTTTGGCTATCTTCTAATTTGGGTTACATTGCTATGTTATATATATCGTCACCTTGGCTATATTGGGAATGTGATCTTTTTTATAGGTGGTATATTGTCACTTTTTAATCGTGCATATTCTGTTATAAGCGATATATTATCATAATACCGATATCATTAAGGTGAAAATATTGGCATGGCGACTATATTGTCTTTATGAATGTAATCTTATGATAACAATATAGGTCCCCTGATATATAGGCAACACGAAAAGACAATCACCACCTTCTAATATAACAAAAAAATGACAAATAGCCATCATGGCAATATATTCATTTAACAATATAGCCAATATAGCCAAACATAGGCACCATATCAATATAATCTTAATGGAAATATAACTACCATGACCATATAGACATGATGATAATACAACCACCAAGACAATAGCCACCAATTCAACAAATCAAATGACAGTATAGATATTATGGCAACAGTCAATATGACAATATACACACAAGTGGAACATAATCGACATAACAAAATGATTATGTTATGAAAATATAGCCACTCTGCCACTATGGCTTCCATTGGAATATAGCCAACATAATATTACATACACAATGACATTCCTGAAACCATAACAATATAGCATATCACGACAATGTAGTCCCCTAACGATTTAATCAAAATGAGAATCTCGATTTATAGTGATACATCTTCAAGGGCAAACCCAACACCAATATGAAAGCTACGGTGAAAATGTAGTCACCATGACATTATAACCATCATGATGAAATAGACACCATGACAATAAAGTTACTTTGGCAAGATATCCAACATGATATCATTGTTATCATGATAATGTGTCACTTACGACAAAAAACGCATGATTAAAAAAATGAAAATATAGCAACCGTAAAAAAAGATCACGTTGCTAATATAGCCAAGATCTTGATATATTTATGATAGAAATGTAACCAAAATAAGGGGATGGCCAAAATGACAGAATGTTCATAATGACAATAATTCCACTATGAAAATATATTCTCCATGACACAAAAGGTACACTGACAGTAAAGCTATCTTTACAAAAGCGTAAAATTAAAATACATCAAACTACAATATAGCCACCATCACAATATAGACATCTTGACAATAATATCACGATATAACTCAATCACCAGGACAATAGAGTCACCTTGACAGTAATCTTACAATGACTTTATAAATATCATGAAAAGATAGCCCTCATGTCAAGATATTTCCTATGACAATTTAGCCATTATGAAAATATAGTCACGACGACAATCTATTCACTATGACAATAAAGCTACCATGATTATATAACTGATATGACAATATAATCAAAGCAAAAATATAGAAACATTCAACTTATATTCACAATGGCAATATAACCACCTGACAATATAGATACTGTTAATAGTCGTTTTCGGATCATAGCAAAAATATAGACTCCAGGACAATATAGTCTCTGTGAAAAAACAGTGACTCAGACAGGATTTATCATCATGATATGCTCATAACATTATAGCTATCATTGAATTGTTGTCAACATGACAAAATTTTCACAATGAAATAAAACGACATTACAATATAGTTACCATAATCATACACCAATCATGATTATATAATCAGCAGGTTGACATAAACAAGATCATAGTGTAAAAACCATAACAATTTAAGTGACATGATGAGATGATATCCATTCACTTACACTTACAATACCACATAAGTTTTCATGAAAAAATTATCATGATCATATAATCACAACAGTATTGTCACTAATTACAAAATATATCCCGAAAGACTAGATTAACCATAACAATATAGCCATCAAGTTGATATAGAGACCAAGATAATGTAGCCAGGACGGCATTATATTGAAAGTAAGAATACAACCACCATGCTAATGTCTTCACCATGACAATGTAGCTACCATGAAAATATAGTAACCTTGACTATGTAGCTACCATGATAAAATATACAATTGAAAAATATCCACAGCAAGAGTTTAGCTGCTAAAACACTATATCGCCATGCCAATATCGCCAAAATGTTATTATTGCCATCATGATAATATACCGCCAGAAAAGAAGTATATATACACACTACTCGACAGTATAGCTATTCTGACAATATTGGCAACAAAAAAAGACAGTCACCTCCTTGTTATATAACAAAAATGACAAATACCCATCATGGCGATATAGTGATTTAACAATACAGCCACTATGGTAATATAATTACCATAACAATGTGATCTTAACGACAATGTAGCCAACATGACTATATAGTCACGTTGAAAATACAACCACCGTGACAATACAGATAACATGACAGTACCTTCTCTAAGACATATTGCCATCAATTTGACAAATTATATGGCAATATAGATATTATGGCAACATAGTCACCATGACAATATAGTCAGAAATGCAATATAATCGCCATGATAAAATTATCCTACCATGACAATATAGCCACCTGCCATTTTGGTTTCCATTGAAATGTAGAAACAGTAATAAAAGATTTACCATGACAGTACTGAAACCATAACAGTATAGCATATTATGGTAATGTAGTGAGCTGATAATTTAATCAAAATGACAATTTCCCTTCAATAATGGTATATCCTCAAGGGCAATATCAACTCCATTAAAAAAGCTTCTACGAAAATACAGTCATTATGACATTATAAAAATCATGATAAAAAAGTCACCATGAAAATATAGTTATCTTGGCAACATAGCCACTGTGACATTATAGTCATAATGATAATATAGTCGCTATGACAATATTTTCACCATAAAAATATAATTATCATGATAATATTTCGCTTATGACAAAGTATGCAAGAGTTAAATAATGACAATATATCACCTATAAAAAGATCACCTTGACAATATAGCTAAGGTGACGATATATACATTATAGCAATGTAACTAAAATGAAAAGATAGCCAAAATGACGGTATGGTCATAATGACAATACTGCCACTATGAAAATATGTTCCCCATGACAGTATAGCTACACTGACAACAAAGCCATATTCACAAAAGAGCAACATTGAAAATACAGCAAACGAGAATATAGCCAGCATCATAGTTCAGCCACCATGATAATAATGTCACGATACAAATCATTACCATGTCATTAGTCACCTTGATAATAAACTTACAATGACTCTATAAATATCATGAAAATATAGCCTCCATGTCAACATGTCTGCCATGATAATCTGGCCATTATGATAATATAGTCATGACTGCAATATATTCACTATAACAATATAGCCACAGTGATCATGTAACTGATGTGACAATACAGTCAAAGAAGCAAAAAAGAAATAAACATATCATATTCACTATGGCAGTATAACTACATGACAATATAGATACTGCGACAAATAGTCGCTTTTGAATCATTGCAAACAAATAGCCGGCAGGACAACATAGTTTCTATGACAAAATAGCGACCAAGACAGGATATATCATTATGATATAGACACCTTGACAGTATAGACCATAAAACAATGTAACAATCATGAAACTGTACCTGCTAAAACATTATAGATGTCATGAAATTTTAGTCAACATGACAAAATTTTCGTAATGAAATATCATCGGCATTTAAATATAGTTACCATAATCATGGACCAATCATGATCATATAATCAGCAGGTTGACATAAACAATATCACAGTATAAAAACCATGACAGTATAAGTGACATG
Source organism: Panulirus ornatus (assembly GCF_036320965.1). Taxonomy (NCBI): domain Eukaryota; kingdom Metazoa; phylum Arthropoda; class Malacostraca; order Decapoda; family Palinuridae; genus Panulirus; species Panulirus ornatus. The sequence goes on along the minus strand of NC_092278.1, from coordinate 5,448,483 downwards.
ATGATATGATATCCATACACTTACACTGACAATACCAAAGAAGCCGCCATGAATATATTGTTATCATGATCATATAATCACAACAATATTGGAGGTAGTGACAAATATATCCCCAACGACAAAATTAATCATAGCAGTATAGCCATCATCTTGTTATAGCGACCAAGATAATGTAGCGAGCATTGTATTGAGAATTATAATACAGCCACCGTGCCAATGTCGTCACCATGACAATATAGCTACCTTGAAAATATAGTAACGTTGATAATGTAGCTGCCATGGCAAAATATTCAAGATAGTAAATACCCAAAAGATAGCCACAAGAAGAGTTTAGCTGCTAAGACGATATATCACCACGCCAATATCTCTAAAATGTTAGTATAGCCATCATGGCAATATATCAACAAAAAAAATACTCATCACAACGATATAGCTAACTTGACAATATACTACTCTGATAATATAGGTAACATTAAAAGACAGCCACCTCCTTGAAATATAAAAGAAAAAAAAATGATAAATAGCCATCATGGTAATATGGTAAGTAAACAATATAGTCATCATGGCAATATGGTAACCAAACAATATAGCCATCATGGCAATATGATTACCATAGCAATATATTCTTAATTGCAATATAGTCACCATGTCCTTATAGTCACGATGACAATACAACTACCATGACAATACAGAAAACATCAAAAGACAGTCTCTAAGACAATAGTGCCACTAATTCAACAATTTAAATGACAATATAGATATTATGGCAACACAATCGCGATGACAATATACTAAGAAATGTTATATAATCGTCATAATAAAATGATCCTACCATGAAAATATAGTCACCCTGCCACTATGGCTTCCATTACAATATAGCCACAATAACAAAACATTCACCACGACAGTACTGAAACCATAACAATATAGCATATCATGAGAATGTAGTCACTTGATCATTTAATGAAAAATAAAAATTTCGCTTCTATTATGGTATAACCTCAGGGACAAAATTTTATACACCATTAAAAAGCTGCCATGAAAATACACTCACTATGACATAAATATCATGATAAAATAGTGACCATGGCAATATAGCCACTCTGAGATTATAGTCATTACGACAATATAGTCGCTATTAAAATACTGTCACCTTAATAATAAAGTTATCAAAATGATATATCGCTTGTGACAAAATATGCATGATTAGAAAATGACAGTATAGCACCTACAAAAAAGATCACCTTGCCACTATAGTCAAGGTGACGATATATACATCATAGCAACGTAAAGAAAAAGAGATGATAACCAGAACGACGGGATGTTCATAATGACAATACTGCAACTATGAAAATATGTTCCCCACGATTCTCCAGCTTCACTGATAATAAAGCCATCTTCACAAAAAGAGTACTATTGAAAAAATAGCAAACGACTATACAGCCATCAAGACAGTACAGCCACCATGACAATAATCTCTCGATATAAATCAATCGCCAGGACATTAGAGTCACCTTGATAATGAATATACAATGAGTACATGGACATCATGAAAATATAGCGTCCATATAAATATATTTGTTTTGAAAATATAGCCTCCATATGAATATCTTTAAAGTGACAGTTTCGCCATTCTGATAATATAGTCAAGACGCTAATATATTCACCATAACAATAAATCCACCATGATCATATAAATGATATGACAATATAGTTAACGCAACAATAAACACATTTATAAATTATATCCACTCTGAGAATACAGCCACATGAAAATATAGATACTGTGACAAAATAGTCATTTTTTGGATCATAGCAAACATATAGCAAACATATAGTCTCTATGACAAAATAGCGAAGACAGGATTTATCATCACAATACAGTCACCTTGACAGTATAGCCAATAAAATAGTGGAACAACTATGAAAATGTACCTACCATAACAATATAGCTTACATGAAAATATAGTTACTATGACAAATTCATTACAATGAAATACAAACGATATCACATTATGGTTTCGATAATCATACACCAATCATGATCATATAAGATAAAACCTTTAAAACAAAGCAAGAGTAGCGACAACGCAGGGAGGAATAGCTACAACCTAGCTCTGAGAGACCCCAGCAGCTCAGTACACGTCGGAAGCTGGTGCGCGACTGTCATCAGGTGACTACATTGTCATGATATGCTATATTGTCATGGTTTCAGTACTGTCGTAGTGAATGTATTATTATGTTAGCTATATTGCAGTGACAGGGTGGCTAGATTTTCATGGTAGGATAATTTTGTTATCGCGGTTATATTGCATTTGTGATAATATTGTCATGGTGACTGTGTTCCATTAATATCTATATTATCATTTAATTTGTTGAAGCGATTGCAATATTGTCTTAGAGACTCTAATGTCATGTTGCCTGTATTGTCATGATGGTTGCATGTCATCTTGACTATATAGTCATGTTGGTTACATTCCAGTTATGATTACATGGTTATGGTAACTATATTGCCATGGTGACTATATTGATAGGTGACTACATTGCCATGATAGCTATTTTTCATTTCTCTTATACTGTAAGGAGGTGACTGTCTTTTCATATTGAATATATTATCACGGTAGCTGTATTGTTAATTTAGCTATATCATTGTGGTGCTTATTTCTTTTTTCTGGTGGTATATTGCCATGATGCCTAGACTAACATTTTGGCGATATTGGCATGATGATATAGTTTGTTGGCAAATAAACTGTTATTGTGGATATGTTCCATGGGATTTTATTATCATGGTAGCTACATTGTCAATGTTACTCTATTTTCATCGTAGCTACGTTGTCATGGTGATGATATTGCCATTGTGGTTGTATTGTTATTTTCAATATTATGCCATCCAAACTACATTATCTTGGTCGCTATATTTACTTGCTGGCTATATTGCTATGGTTAATTTTGTCGTTGGGGATATATTTTGTCATTAACTACAATTTTGTTTTATTCATATGATCATGATAACAATATTTTCATGGCGGTTTGTTTGGTAATGTGAGTGCAAGTGTATGGATATCATATTATCATGTCACTATATTGTCATAGTTTTTATACTCTGATGGTGTTTATGTCAGCCTCCTGATGATATTATCATGATTGATGTATGATTATGGTAACTAAATAGTAATGGCGATTATATTTCATTGTGACAATTTTGTCATGTTGCCTGCATTTTCATGGTAGCTATATCGCTATTGCAGGTAGATTTTCATTTTTGTTTCTTTGTTTTATCGGCTATACTGTCAAGGTGACTATATCTTAATTAAAAATCTTGTCTTGGTCGCTATTTTGTCATGGGCACTTTATTGTCCTGGAGCCTATATGTTTGCTATGATCCGAAAGAGAATATTTTGTCACACCATCAATATTGTCAGGTGCTTATATCGCCATAATGAATATAATTTGAAGGCTTCCTTATTGTTGCGTTGACTGTATTGTCATATCACTTATATGATCATGGCTATATTGTTATAGTGAATATATTGCCGTCTTGACTATATTATCATATTGGCTAAATTGTCATGGTAATTATGTTGACATGGAAGCCTTATTTTCATGATGTTTATATAGTCAGTGAATTATATCGTGACATTATTGTCATAGTGGCTGTACTTTCATGGTGGCTATATAGTCGTTTGCTGTATTTTCACTGTTACTCTTTTGTGAAGATTGCTTTATTCTCATTGTAGCTATAGTGTCATGGGGGATATATTTTCATAGTAGCAGTATTTTCATTATGAACGTACCATCATTTTGGCTATCTACTGATTTTGTTTATATTGCGAAGATTTACATATCGTCACCTTGGCTATATTGTCAAGGTGATCTCTTTTATAGTTGCTATGTTGTCATTTTTTTTATTCATGCATATTTTTTCATAAGCGATACATTATCGTGATAACTTTACTATTAAGGTGACAGTATATTGTCATTGTGACAATGTTGACATTATGACTATAATCTCTTAGTGGCTATATTGCTAAGATAACTATACTGTCATGGTGACTTTTTCATGATGATGGTTATAATGACAGTTTGACTGCATTTTCATTGTAGCATATTTAATTGTGTTGATTTTGCCCTTGAAGATATATTATAGAAACGAAAATTTCCTTTTTTTTTAAATTATCATGTGAATATATTGCCATGATATGCGATATTGTTATAGTTTCAGTACTCTCATGTTGAATGTATATTGTGTTGGTTACATTACAATAAAAGTCATAGTGGCAGGGTAACTGTATTTTCATGGTTGGATCATTTTGTTATGACGATTTTATTGTATTTGTGAGTATATTCTCATGGTTACTGTGTTGCCGTAATTTCTATATTGTCCTGGACACTACATATCCTGAAGTCTATATTGTCATATCAGTTATATGATCATGGTAGCTTTATTGACATAGTGAATATCTTGTCGTCGTGACTATATTATCATAATGGCTAAGTTGTCATAGAAAATATGTTGACATGAGTTCTATATTTTCATGATATTCATAAAGTCATTGAAAGATTACTATCAAGGTGACTCTAATAGCCTGGTGATTGATGTATATCGTGACATTATTGTCACGATAGCTTCATTGTCATGGTGGGTATATTGTCGTTTCCTGTATTTTCAATGTTACTCTTTTGTAAAGATTGCTTTATTGTCATTATAGCTATAGTGTCATGAGGAATATATTTTCGTAGTACCAATATTGTCATTATGAACGTATCGTCATTTTGGTTATCTGCTCATTTTGATTACATTGCGAAGATTTAGATATCGTCACCTTGGCTATATTGGCAAGGTGATCTGTTTATAGTTGCTATATTGTCATTTTTTTTAATCTTGTATATTTTTTCATGAGTGATACATTATCTTGATAACTATATCATTAAAGTGACAGTATATTGTCATGGTGACTATATTGTCATTATGACTATAATCTCTTAGTGGCTATATTGCTAAGATAACTACATGTGACTACATTTTTATTGTAGCTTATTTAATGATGTTGATTTACCCTTGGAGATATATCATTATAGAAAACGGATATTTCATTTTGTTTAAATTATGAGGTGAATACATTGTTATGACATGCTATATTGTTATAGTTTCAGTACTGTCATGGTGAATGTATATTATGTTGGCTACATTACAATGGAAGCCATAGTGGCAGGGTGGCTATATTTTTCATGGTTTGATTATTTTGTTATTAGTATTTTATTGTATTTTTGAATATATTGTCATAGTGACTGTGTTGCCATAATTTCTATATTCTCATTTGATTTATCAAATTGATGGCAATATTGTCATAGAGACTGTATTGTCATGTTGCCTGTATGGTCATCATGGTTGTCTTGCCATCGTGACTCTATGGTCATGTTGGCTATACTGTCGTTAATATTACATTCTTATGATAACTATATCGCCATCATCGCTTTTTGTCTGAGTAGCTATATTGTTAAGTTAGCTATCTTATTGTGGTGGGTATATTTTTTTCTTTTGGTATATTGCCATGATGACTATACTAGAATTTTGGCAAGATTAGCATGGTGATATAGTGATGGCAGCCCAACTGTTGTTTTGGACATTTTTTCATGGGAATACATTATCATGGTACCTACATTTTCAAGGTTACTATATTTCATGCAAGCTGCATTGTAAAGATGACGATATTGGCATGGCGGATGTATTGTTATATTCAATATAACGCCATCCTGGCTCCATTATCATGATCGCTATATCAACTTGATGGCTATATATCTACGGCCAATTTCATCGTTGGGGATGTATTTCGTCTTTACCTACAATTTGGTTGTGATTATATGATCATGATAATATTTCTATGACGGCTTATTTGGCATCTTGAGTGTATCTGTCTGGATATCATATCATCATGTAACTTAGTCTGTCATGCTTTTAAACGGTGATGGTGCTTATGTGAAAATGCTGATTACATTATCATCATTAATGTATGATTATTGTAACTATATAGCAATGGCAATATCTTTTTTGATCATTTTGGTATGTTGACTTCATTTTGATAGTAGTTATATTGGTATGGCAGGTACATTTTCATGGTCTGACATTGTTTTATGGGCTATACTGTCAAGGCGGCTGTATAGTACTGATAAATTCTGTTTTGGACGCTATTGTCTCTTGGACACTATATACTTTAGAAGATATATGTTTCCTATGATCTGGAAGCGACAATTTTGTCACGGTATCTATATTGTCAGGTGGCTATATTGACGTTGTGAACATATTCTGAATATTTCTTTAATGTTGCGTTGACTGTATTGTTATATCAGTTATATGGCCATGGTGGCTTTGTTGTTATAGTGAATATATTGTTGTTGTGACTATACTATCATAATGGCTAAATTGTCATGGGAAATATGTTGATATGGATGCTATATTCTCATGATACTTTTATGGTAATTGTAAAAATGTTTTCAAGTTTACTCTAATATCACAGCGATTGATTTATGTTGTAACATTATTGTTATGGTGGCTATACAATCATGGTGGCTATACTGTCGTTTGATGCGTTTTCAATGTTACTGTTTAGTGAATATGGCTTTAACGTTAGTGTAGCTATACTTTCATTGGGAATAAATTTTCATAGTGACGCAATTGTCATTATGAAATAAAGTCATTTTGGCTATCTTCTAATTTGGGTTACATTGCTATGTTATATATATCGTCACCTTGGCTATATTGGGAAGGTGATTTTTTTAAAGGTGGTATATTGTCACTTTTAAATCATACATATTCCGTTATAAGAGATATATTATCATGATACCCATATCATTAAGGTGAAAATATTGGCATGGCGACTATATTGTCTTTATGACTGTAATCTTATGATAACAATATAGGTACCCTCATATATAGGCAACATGAAAAGACAATCACCCCCTTGTAATGTAACAAAAAATAACAAATAGCCATCATGGCAATATATTCATTTAACAATATAGCCACCATGGCAATTTAGTTAGCATATCAATATAATCTTAATGGAAATATAACTACCATGACCATATAGACACGATGACAATACAACCACCAAGACAATACAGGAACCATGACATTACATTATGACAATATAGGCACCAATTCAACAAATCAAATGACAGTATATATATTATGGCAACAGTCACCATAACAATACACACACAAGTGGAATATAATCGACATAACAAAATGATTATATTATGAAAATATAGCCACTCTGACACTATGGCTTCCATTGGAATATAGCCAACATAATATTACATATACAATGACATTCCTGAAACCATAGCAATATAGCATATCACGACAATGTAGTCCCCTAATGATTTAATCAAAATGAGAAACTCGTTTTATAATGATACATCCTCAAGGGCAAACGCAACACCAATATAAAAGCTACCGTGAAAATGTAGTCACCATGACATTATAACCATCATGATGAAATAGACACCATGAAAATAAAGTTACTTTGGCAAGATATCCAACATATCATTATCATAATAACAATATAGTCAAAATGCCAATATATAGTTACCGGAATGTTTTAGTTATCATGATAATGTATCACTTACGACAAAAAAGCATGATTAAAAAAATGAAAATATAGCAACCGGAAAAAAAAGATCACGTTGCTGATATAGCCAGGGTGATGATATATATATGATAGAAATGTAACCAAAATAAGGAGATGGCCAAAATGACAGTATGTTCATAATGACAATAATTGCACAATGAAAATATATTCTCCATTACACTATAGGTACACTGACAGTAAAGCTATCTTCACAAAAGCGTAAAATCAAAATACAGCAAAGTACAATATAGCCACCATGACAATACAGCCATCTTGACAATAATATCACGATATAACTCAATCACCAGGACAATAGAGTCAACTTGACAGTAATCTTACAATGACTTTATGAATATCATGAAAATATGGCCCCCATGCCAAGATATTTGCTAGGACAATTTAGCCATTATGAAAATATAGTCACGACGACAATCTATTCACTATGACAATAAAGCTACCATGATCATATAACTGATATGACAATATAATCAAAGCAAAAATATAGAAATATTCAACTTATATTCACAATGGCAATATAACCGCCTGACAATATAGATACTGTTAATAGATAGTTGTTTTCGGATCATAGCCAAAATATAGACTCCAGAACAATATAGTCTCTGAAAAAACATTGACTCAGACAGGATTTATCATCATGATATGCTCATAACAATACAGCTGTCATGGAATTGTAGTCAACATGAAAAAATCATCACAATGAAATAAAACGACATTACAATATAGTTACCATAATCATACACCAATCATGATTATATAATCAGCAGGTTGACATAAACAAGATCATAGTGTAAAAACCATGACAATTTAAGTGACATGATGAGATGATATCCATTCTCTTACACTTACTATACCACATAAGTTTTCATGAAAATATTATCATGATCATATAATAACGAAAATGTTGTCACTAATTACAAAATATATCCCGAAAGACAAAATTAACCGTAAAATTATAGCCATCAAGTTGATATAGCGACCAAGATAATGTAGCCATGACAGCCTCATATTGAAAGTTAGAATACAACCACCATGCCATTGTCTTCACCATGACAATGTACCTACCATGAAAATATAGTAACCTTGACTATGTAGCTACCATGATAAAATATACAATTGAAAAATATCCACAACAAGAGTTTAGCTGCTAAAACACTATATCGCCATGCCAATATCGCCAAAATGTTATTATTGCCATCATGATAATATACCGCCAGAAAAGAAATATATATACCCACTACTCGACAATATAGCTATTCTGACAATATTGCCAACAGGAAAAGACAGTCACCTCCTTGTTATATAACAAAAATGACAAATAGCCATCATGGCGATATAGTGATTTAACAATACAGCCACTATGGTAATAAAGTTACCATAACAATGTGATCTAACGACAATGTAGCCAACATGACTATATAGTCACGTTGACAATACAACCACCGTGACAATACAGATAACATGACAGTACCGTCTCTAAGACAATATTGCCATCAATTTGACAAATTATATGACAATATAGATATTATGGCAACATAGTCACCATGACAATATACTCAGAAATGCAATATAATCGCCATGATAAAATTGTCCTACCATGAAAATATAGCCACCTACCATTTTGGTTTCCATTGCAATGTACAAACAGTAATAAAAGATTTACCATGACAGTACTGAAACCATAACAGAATAGCATATCATGGCAATGTAGTCACCTGATGATTTAATCAAAATGACAATTTCTCTTCTATAAAGGTGTATACTCGAGGGCAATATCAACTCCATTAAAAAAGATTCTACGAAAATACAGTCATTATGACATTATAAAAATCATGATAAAAAAGTCACCATGAAAATATAGTTATCTTGGCAATATAGCCAATGTGACATTATAGTCATAATAATAATATAGTCGCTATGACAATATTGTCACCATAAAAATATAATTATCATGATAATATTTCGCTTATGACAAAGTGTGCAAGAGTTAAATAATGACAATATATCAACTATAAAAAGATCACCTTACCAATATAGCTAAGGTGACGATATATACATTATAGCAATGTAACTAAAATGAAAAGATAGCCAAAATGACGGTATGGTCATAATGACAATACTGCCACTATGAAAATATGTTCCCCATGACACTATAGCGACACTGACAACAAAGCCATATTCACAAAAGAACAACATTGAAAATACAGCAAACGAGAATATAGCCAGCATCATAGTTCAGCCACCATGATAATAATGTCACGATGCAAATCATCATCATGTCATTAGTCACCTTGATAATAAACTTACAATGGCTATATAAATATCATGAAAATATAGCCTCCATGTCAACATGTCTGACATGATAATCTGGTCATTATGATAATATAGTCATGACGGTAATTGATTCACTATAACAATATAGCCACAGTGATCATATAACTGATGTGACAATACAGTCAAAGAAGCAAAAAAGAAATATACAAATCATAGTCACTATGGCAGTATAACTACATGACAATATAGATACTGTGACAAATAGTCGCTTTTTGAATCATAGCAAACATATAGCCGGCAGGACAACATAGTTTCTAAGACAAACTAGCGACCAAGACAGGATATATCATTATAATATAGACACCTTGACAGTATAGACCATAAAACAATGCAACAATCATGAAACTGTACCTGCCAAAACATTATAGATGTCATGAAATTTTAGCCAACATGACAAAATTATCATAATGAAATAACATCGGCATTACAATATAGTTACCATAATCATAGACCAATCTTGATCATATAATCAGCAGGTTGACGTAAACAATATCACAGTATAAAAACCATGACAGTATAAGTGACATGATGATATGATATCCATACACTTACACTTACAATACCAATGAAGCCGCCATGAATATATTGTTATCATGATCATATAATCACAACAATATTGTAGGTAGTAACAAATATATCCCCAACGACAAGATTAGTCATAGCAATATAGCCATCAACTTGTCATAGCGACCAAGATAATGTAGCGAGCATTGTATTGAGAATTACAATACAGCCACCGTGCCAATGTCGTCACCATAATAATATAGCTACTATGAAAATATAGTAACGTTGATAATGTAGCTGACATGGCAAAATATTCAAGATAGAAAATACCCAAAAGATAGCCACAACAAGAGTTTAGCTGCTGAGACGATATATCACCATGCCAATATCTCTAAAATGTTAGTATAGCCATCATGGCAATATATCAACAGAAAAAATACTCATCACAAAGATATAGCTAACTTGACAATATACTACTCTGACAATATAGGTAACATTAAAAGACAGCCACCTCCTTGAAATATAAAAGAAAAAAAATGACAAATTGCCATCATGGCAATATGGTAACTAAACAATATAGCCATCATGGCAATATGGTAACCAAACAATATAGCCATAATGGCAATATGATTACCATAGCAATGTATTCTTAATGGCAATATAGTCACCATGTCCTTATAGTCACGATGACAATACAACTAACATGACACTACAGAAAACATCAAAATACAGTCTCTAAGACAATATTGCCACTAATTCAACAAGTTAAATGACAATATAGATATTATGGCAACACAATCACGATGACAATATACTCAGAAATGTTATATAATCGTCATAATAAAATGATATTACCATGTAAATATAGTCACCCTGCCACTAAGGATTCCATTACAATGTAGCCAAAATAACAAAACATTCACCACGACAGTACTGAAACCATAACAATACAGCATATCATGACAATGTAGTCACTTGATCATTTGATGAAAAATAAGAATTTCGCTTCTATTATGGTATAACCTCAGGGACTAAATTTCATACACCATTAAAAAGCTGCCATGAAAATACAGTCACTATGACATAAATATGATGATAAAATAGTGACCATGGCAATATAGCCACTCTGAGATTATAGTCATTATGACAATATAGTCGCTATTAAAATACTGTCACCTTAATAATAAAGTTATCAAAATGATATATTGCTTGTCACAAAATATGAATGATTAGAAAATGACAGTATAGCACCTATAAAAAAGATCACCTTGCCACTATATTCAAGGTGACGATATATACATCATAGCAACGTAAAGAAAAAGAGATGATAACCAGAACGACGGTATGTTCATAATGACAATACTGCAACTATGAAAATATGTTCCCCACGATTCTCCAGCTTCACTGACAATAAAGCCATCTTCACAAAAAGAGTACTATTGAAAAAATAGCAAACGACTATACAGCCATCAAGACAGTATAAAAGCCATGACAATAATCTCTCGACATAAATCAATCGCCAGGACATTAGCGTCACCTTGATAATGAATATACAATGAGTACATAAACATCATGAAAATATAGCGTCCATATATATATATATATATATATATATATATATATATATATATATTATATATATATATATATATATATATATATATATATATATATATATATATATATATATTTATCTTGAAAATATAGCCTCCATATGAATATCTTTAAAGTGACAGTTTCGCCATTCTGATAATATAGTCAAGACGCTAATATATTCACCATAACAATAAAGCCACCATGATCATATAAATGATATGACAATATAGTCAACGCAACAATAAACGCATTTATAAATTATATCCACTCTGAGAATACAGCCACATGAAAAAATAGATACTGTGACAAAATAGTCATTTTTGGATCATAGCAAACATATAGCGTCCAATAGAATATAGTCTCTATGACAAAATAGCGAAGAAGACAGGATTTATCATCACAATACAGTCACCTTGACAGTATAGCCAATAAAACAGTGGAACAACCATGAAAATGTACCTACCAAAACAATATAGCTTACATGAAAATATAGTTACTATGACAAATTCATTACAATGAAATACAAACGACATCACATTATTGTTTCGATAATCATACACCAATCATGATCATATAAGATAAAACCTTCAAAACAAAGCAAGGGTAGCGACAACGCAGGGAGGAATAGCTACAACCTAGCTCTGAAAGACGACAGCAGCTCAGTACACGTCTGTAGCTGGTGCGCGACTGTCATCAGGTGACTACATTGTCATGATATGCTATATTGTCATGGTTTCAGTACTGTCGTTGTGAGTGTATTATTATGTTAGCTATATTGCAGTGGCAGGGTGGCTAAATTTTCATGGTAGGATAATTTTGTTATCGCGGTTATATTGCATTTGTGATAATACTGTCATGGTGACTGTGTTCCAGTAATATCTATATTATCATTTAATTTGTTGAAACGATTGCAATATTGTCGTATAGACTTTAATGTCATCTTGCCTGTATTGTCATGATGGTTGCATGTCATCTTGACTATATAGTCATGTTAGTTATATTCCAGTTACGATTACACGGTTATGGTAACTATATTGCCATGGTGACTATATTGATAGGTGACTACACTAAATTGCCATGAGAGCTATTTTTCATTTTTGTTATACTGTAAGGAGGTGACTGTCTTTTCATATTGAATATATTATCAGGGTAGCTATATTGTTAAGTTAGGTATATCATTGTGGTGCTTATTTTCTTTTTCTGGTGGTATATTGCCATGATGCCTAGACTAACATTTTGGCGATATTGGCATGGTGATATAGTGTCTTAGCAAATAAACTGTTATTGTGGATATGTTCCATGGGATTTTATTATCATAGTAGCTACATTGTCAGTTACTATATTTTCATGGTAGCTCCATTGTCATGGTAACGATATTGCCATTGTGGCTGTATTGTTATTTTCAATATAATGCCATCCTAACAACATTATGTTGGTCGCTATATTTACTTGCTGGCTATATTGCTATGGTTAATTTTGTCGTTGGGGATATATTTTGTCATTAACTACAATTTTCTTTTAATCATATGATCATGATAACAATATTCTCATGGCGGCTTATTTGGTAATGTGAGTGCAAGTGTATGGATATCATATTATCATGTCACTATATGGTCATGATTTTTCTACTGTGATGGTGTTTATGTCATCCTCCTGATGATATTATCATGATTGATATATGATTATGGTAACTAAATTGCAATGGCGAATATATTTCATTGAGACAATTTTGTCATGTTGCCTGCATTTTCATGGTAGCTATATTGTTATGGCAAGTACATTTTCATTGTTGTTTCATTGTTTTATCGACTATACTGTCAAGGTGACTATATCTTAATTAAAAATCTTGTCTTGGTCGCTATTTTGTCATGGACACTATATTGTCCTGGAGCCTATATGTTTGCTATGATCCGAAAGAGACTATTTTGTCACAGCATCAATATTGTCAGGTGCTTATATTGCCATAATAAATATAATTTGAAGGCTTCCTTATTGTTGCGTTGACTGTATTGTCATATCACTTATATAATCATGCCTATATTGTTATAGTGAATATATTTCCGTCTTGACTATATTATCATATTGGCTAAATTGTCATGGTAATTATGTTGACATGGAAGCCTTATTTTCATGATGTTTATATAGTCAGTGAATTATATCGTGACATTATCGTCATAGTGGCTGTATTTTCATGGTGTCTATATAGTCGTTTGCTGTATTTTCACTGTTACTTTTTTGTGAAGATTGCTTTATTGTCATTGTAGCTATAGTGTAATGGGGGATATATTTTCATAGCAGCAGTATTGTCATTATGAACATACCGTCATTTTGGCTATCTACTCATTTTGTTTATATTGCGAAGATTTACATATCGTCACCTTGGCTATATTGTCAAGGTGATATCTTTTATAGTTGCTATATTGTCATTTTTTTTAGTCATGCATATTTTTCATAAGCGATACATTATCGTGATAACTTTACTATTAAGGTGACAGTATATTGTCATTGTGACAATGTTGACATTATAACTATAATCTCTTAGTGGTTATATTGCCAAGATAACTATACTGTCATGGTGACTATTTTATGATGATGGTTATAATGACAGTTTGACTGCATTTTCATTGTAGCATATTTAATGGTGTGTATTTTGCCCTTGAAGATATATTATAAAAACGAAAATTTCCGTTTCTTTATTTAAATTATCATGTGAATATATTGCCATGATATGCGATATTGTTATAGTTTCAGTACTGTCATGTTGAATGTATATTATGCTGGTTACATTACAATTAAAGTCATAGTGGCGTGGTAACTATATTTTCATGGTTGGATCATTTTGTTATGACGATTTTATTGTATTTGTGAGTATATTCTCATGGTTACTGTGTTGCCGTAATTTCTATATTGTCCTGGACACTACATATCCTGAAATCTATAATGTCATATCAGTTATATGATCATGGTAGCTTTATTGTCATAGTGAATATCTTGTCGTCGTGACTATATTATCATAATGGCTAAATTGTCATAGGAAATATGTTGACATGAGGGCTATATTTTCATGATATTCATAAAGTCATTGAAAGATTACTATCAAGGTGACTCTAATAGCCTGGCGATTGATGTATATCGTGACATTTATTGTCACGAAAGCTGCATTGTCATGGTGGCTATATTGTCGTTTCCTGTATTTTCAATGTTACTCTTTTGTGAAGATTGCTTTATTGTCATTGTAGCTATAGTGTCATGGGGAATGTATTTTCGTAGTAGCAGTATTGTCATTATGAACATATCGTCATTTTGGCTATCTGCTCATTTTAGTTACATTGCGAAGATTTACATATCGTCACCTTGGCTATATTGGCAAGGTGATCTCTTTATAGTTGCTATATTGTCATTTTTTTTAATCATGTATATTTTTTCATGACTGATACATTATCTTGATAACTATATCATTAAAGTGACAGTATATTGTCATGGTGACTCTATTGTCATTATGACTACAATCTCTTAGTGGCTATATTGCTAAGATAACTACATGTGACTACATTTTCATTGTAGCTTATTTAATGGTGTTGACTTACCCTTGGAGATATATCATTATAAAAACGGATATTTCATTTTGTTTCAATTATGAGGTGAATACATTGTCATGATATGCTATATTGTTATAGTTTCACTACTGTCATGGTGAATGTACATTATGTTGGCTACATTACAATGGAAGCCATAGTGGCAGGGTGGCTATATTTTCATGGTTTGATCATTTTGTTATTAGTATTTTATTGTATTTTTGAATATATTGTCATGGAGACTGTGTTGGCATAATTTCTAAATTGTCAGTTGATTTATTAAATTGATGGCAATATTGTCATAGAGACTGTATTGTCATGTTGCCTGTACGGTCATCATGGTTGTCTTGCCATCGTGACTCTATGGTCATGATGGTTATACTTTCGTTAAGATTACATTCTTATGGCAACTATATTGCCATCATGGCTTTTTGTCAGAGTAGCTATATTGTTAAGTTAGCTATCTTATTGTGGTGGGTATTTTTTTTCCTTTTGGTATATTGCCATAATGGCTATACTAGAATTTTGGCAAGATTAGCATGGTGATATAGTGTTCGCAGCCCAACTGTTGTTTTGGACATTTTTTCATGGGAATACATTGTCATGGTACCTACATTTTCAAGGTTACTATATTTCTTGCTAGCTACATTGTAACGATGACGATATTGGAATGGCGGGTGTATTGTTATGTTCAATATAACGCCATCCTGGCTACATTATCTTGGTCGCTATATCAACTTGATGGGTATATTGCTACGGTCAATTTCATCTTTGGGGATGTATTTTGTCTTTACCTACAATTTGGTTGTGATTATATGATCATGATAATATTTCTATGACTGCTTATTTGGCATCTTGAGTGTATCTGTCTGGATATCATATCATAATGTAACTTAGTCTGTCATGCTTTTAAACGGTGATGGTGATTATGTGAAAATGCTGATTACATTATCATCATTAATGTATGATTATTGTAACTATATAGCAATGGCAATATCTATTTTGATCATTTTGGTATGTTGACTTCATTTTGATAGTAGTTATATTGGTATGGCAGGTACATATTCATGGTTCTGACATTTTTTATGGGCTATACTGTCAAGGCGGCTCTATAGTATTGATAAATTCTGTTTTGGACGCTATTGTCTCCTGGACACTGTATACTTTAGAGGCTATATGTTTCCTATGATCCGAAAGCGACTATTTTGTCACGGTATATATATTGTCTGGTGGCTATATTGACGTTGTGAACATATTCTTAATGTTTCTTTAATGTTGCGTTGACTATATTGTTATATCAGTTATATGGCCATGGTGGCTTTGTTGTTATAGTGAATATATTATAGTTGTGACTATACTATCATAATGGCTAAATTGTCATGGGAAATATGTTGATATGGATGCTATATTCTCATGATACTTTTATGGTAATTGTAAAATTTTTTCAAGTTTACTCTAATATCACAGTGATTGATTTATGTTGTAACATTATTGTTATGGTGGCTGTACAATCATGGTGGCTATATTGTCGTTTGATGCGTTTTCAATGTTACTATTTAGTGAATATGGCTTTAATGTCAGTGTAGCTATACTTTCATTGGGAACAAATTTTCATAGTGACGCAATTGTCATTATGAAATAAAGTCATTTTGACTATCTTCTAATTTGGGTTACATTGCTATGTTATATATATCGTCACCGTGGCTATATTGGGAAGGTGATTTTTTTTATAGGTGGTATATTGTCATTTTTTAATCGTGCATATTCTGTTATAAGCGATATATTATCATGATACCCATATCATTAAGGTGAAAATATTGGCATGGCGACTATATTGTCTTTATGACTGTATTCTTATGATAACAATATAGGTACCCTGATATATATGCAACATGAAAAGACAATCACCCCCTTGTAATGTAAGAAAAAATAACAAATAGCCACCATGGCAATATATTCATTTAACAATATAGCCACCATGGCAATATAATTACCATATCAATATAATCTTAATGGAAATATGACTACCATGACCATATAGACACGATGACAATACAACCACCAAGGCAATACAGGAACCATGATATTACATTATGACAATATAGCCACCAATTCAACAAATCAAATGACAGTATCGATATTATGGCAACAGTCACCATGACAATATACACACAAGTGTAATATAATCGACATAACAAAATGATTATATTATTAAAATATAGCCACTCTGCCACTATGGCTTCCAATGGAATATAGCGAACATAGTAATACATATACAATGACATTCCTGAAACCATAACAATATAGCATATCACGACAATGTAGTCCCCTAATGATTTAATCAAAATGAGAATCTCGTTTTATAATGATACATCCTCAAGGGCAAACGCAACACCAATATAAAAGCTACCGTGAAAATGTAGTCACCATGACATTATAACCATCATGATGAAATAGACACCATGACAATAAAGTTACTTTGGCAAGATATCCAACATGATATCATTGTCATAATAACTATATAGTCAAAATGCTAATATATAGTTACCGGAATGTTATAGTTATCATGATAATGTATCACTTAAACAAAAAATGCATGATTAAAAAAATGAAAATGTAGCAAACTTAAAAAAATATCACGTTGCTTATATAGCCAAGGTGATGATATATATATGATAGAAATGTAACCAAAATAAGGAGATGGCCAAAATGACAGTATGTTCATAATGACAATAATTCCACTATGAAAATATATTCTCCTTGACACTATAGGTACACTGACAGTAAAGCTATCTTCACAAAAGCGTAAAATTAAAATACAGCAAACTACAATATAGCCACCATGACAATACAGCCATCTTGACAATAATATGACGATATAACTCAATCAACAGGACAATAGAGTCACCTTGACAGTAATCTTAAAATATCTTTATGAATATCATGAAAATATAGCCCCCATCTCCAGATATTTTATATGGGAATTTAGCCATTATGAAAATATAGTCACGACGGCCATCTACTCACTATGACAATAAAGCTACCATGATCATATAACTGATATGACAATATAATGAAAGCAAAAATATAGAAACATTCAACTTATATTCACAATGGCAATATAACCACCTGACAATATAGTCGTTTTCGGATCATAGCAAAAATATAGACTCCAGGACCATATAGTCTCTGTGAAAAAACAGTGACTCAGACAGGATTTATCATCATGATATGCTCATAACATTATAGCTGTCATGGAATTGTAGTCAACATGAAAAAATCATCACAATGAAATAAAACGACATTACAATATAGTTACCATAATCATACACCAATCATGAATATATAATCAGCAGGTTGACATAAACAAGATCATAGTGTAAAAACCATGACAATTTAAGTGACATGATGAGATGATATCCATTCACTTACACTTACAATACCACATAACTTTTCATGAAAATATTATAATGATCATATAATCACAACAGTATTGTCACTAATTACAAAATATATCCCGAAAGACAAAATTAACCATAACAATATAGCCATCAAGTTGATATAGCGACCAAGATAATGTAGCCAGGACGGCATCATGACAATGTAGCTACCATGAAAATATAGTAAGCTTGACTATGTAGCTACTATCATAAAATATACAATTGAAAAATATCCACAACAAGAGTTTAACTGCTAAAACACTATTTCGCCATGCCAATATCGCCAAAATGTTATTTTTGCCATCATGATAATATACCGCCAGAAAAGAAATATATATACCCACTACTCGACAATATAGCTATTCTGACAATATTGCCCGCATGAAAAGACAGTCACCTCCTTGTTATATAATAAAAATTACAAATAGCTATTATGGCGATATAGTAAATAACAATACAGCCACTATGGTAATATAGTTACCATAACAATTTGATCTTAACGACAATGTAGCCAACATGACTCTATAGTCACGATGACAATACAACCACCGTGACAATACAGATAACATGAGAGTACCGTCTCTAAGACAATATTGCCATCAATTTGACAAATCATATGTCAATATAGATATTATGGCAACATAGTCACCATGACAATATACTCAGAAATGCAATATAATCGCCATGATAAAATTATCCTACCATGAAAATATAACCACCTACCATTTTGGTTTCCATTTGCAATGTAGAAACAGTAATAAAAGATTTACCATGACAGTACTGAAACCATAACAGTATAGCATATCATGGCAATGTAGTCACCTGATAATTTAATCAAAATGACAATTTCTCTTCTATAATGGTATATCCTCAAGGGCAATATCAGCACCATTAAAAAAGCTTCTACGAAAATACAGTCATTATGACATTATAAAAATCATGATAAAAAAGTCACCATGACAATATAGTTATCTTGGCAATATAGCCACTGTGACATTATAGTCTCAATGATAAAATAGTCGCTATGACAATATTGTCATCATAAAAATATAATTATCATGATAATATTTCGCTTATGACAAAGTATGCAAGAGTTAAATAATGACAATATATCACCTATAAAAAGATCACCTTGCCAATATAGCTAAGGTGACGATATATACATTATAGCAATGTAACTAAAATGAAAAGATAGCCAAAATGACGGTATGGTCATAATGACAATACTGCCACTATGAAAATATGTTCCCCATGACAGTATAGCTACACTGGCAACAATGCCATATTCAGAAAAGAGGAACATTGAAAATACAGCAAACGAGAATATAGCCACCATCATATTTCAGCCACCATGATAATAATGTCACGATACAAGTCATCACCATTTCATTAGTCACCTTGATAATAAACTTGCAATGACTATATAAATATCATGAAAATATAGCCTCCATGTCAACATGTCTGCCATGATAATCTGGTAAATTATGATACTATAGTCATGATGGCAATTTATTCACTATAACAATATAGCCACAGTGATCATATAATTATTGTGACAATAAAGTCAAAAAAGAAAAAAAGAAATATACAAATCATATTCACTATGGCAGTATAACTACATGACAATATAGATACTGTGACAAAAAGTCTGTTTTGAATCATAGCAAACATACAGCCGGCAGGACAACATAGTCTCTATTATAAAATAGCGACCAAGACAGGACATATCATTATAATATAGACACCTTGACAGTATAGACCATAAAACAATGTAACAATCATGAAACTGTACCTGCCAAAACATTATAGATGTCATAAAATTTTAGTCAACATGACAAAATTATCATAATGAAATATCATCGGCATTACAATATAGTTACCATAATCATAGACCAATCATGATCATATAATCAGCATGTTGACATAAACAATATCACAGTATAAAGACCATGACAGTATAAGTGACATACACTTACACTTACAATACCAAAGAAGCCGCCATGAATATATTGTTATCATATTCATATAATCACAACAATATTGTAGGTAGTGACAAATATATCTCCAACGACAAAATTAATCATAGGAATAGAGCCATCAACTTGTTATAGCGACCAAGATAATGTAGCGAGTGTTGTATTGAGAATTACAATACAGCCACCGTGCCAATGTCGTCACCATGACAATATAGCTACCATGAAAATATAGTAACGTTGATAATGTAGCTGCCATGGCAAAATATTCAAGACAGAAAATAACCAAAAGATAGCCACAACAAGAGTTTAGCTGCTAAGACGATATATCACCATGCCAATATCTCTAAAATGTTAGTATAGCCATCATGGCAATATATCAACAGAAAAAATACTCATCACAACGATATAGCTAACTTGACAATATACTACTCTGACAATATAGGTAACATTAAAAGACAGTCACCTCCTTAAAATATAAAAAAAAAAATGATAAATAAACATCATGGCAATATGTTAACCAAACAATATAGCCATCATGGAAATATGATTACCATAGCAATGTATTCTTAATGGCAATATAGTCACCATGTCCTTATAGTCACGATGACAATACAACTACCATGACAATACAGAAAACATCAAAATACAGTCTCTAAGACAATATTGCCACTAATTCAACAAGCTAATTGATAATATAGATATTATGGCAACATAATCACGATGACAATATACTCAGAAATGTTATATAATCGTCATAATAAAATGATTCTACCATGAAAATATTGTCAACCTGCCACTATGGCTTCCATTATAATATAGCCACAATAACAAAACATTCACCACGACAGTACTGAAACCATAACAATGTAGCATATGATGACAATGAAGTCACTTGATCATTTAATGAAAAATAAGAATTTCGCTTCTATTATGGTATATCCTCAGGGACAAAATTTTATACACCATTAAAAAGTTGTCATGAAAATACAGTCACTATGACATAAATATCATGATAAAATAGTGACCATGGCAATATAGACACTCTGAGATTATAGTCATTATGACAATATAGTCGCTATTAAAATACTGTCGCCTTAATAATAAAGTTTTCAAAATGATATATCGCTTGTGACAAAATATGAATGATTAGAAAATGACGGTATAGCACCTATAAAAAAGATCACTTTGCCAATATAGTCAAGGTGACGATATATACATCATAGCAACGTAAAGAAAAAGAGATGATAACCAGAACGACGGTATGTTCATAATGACAATACTGCAACTATGAAAATATGTTCCCCACGATTCTCCAGCTTCACTGACAATAAAGCCATCTTCACAAAAAGAGTACTATACAGCCATCAAGACAGTACAGCCACTATGACAATAATCTCTCGATATAAATCAATCGCCAGGACATTAGCGTCACCTTGATAATGAATATACAATGAGTACATGAACATCATGAAAATATAGCGTCCATATAAATATATTTGTCGTGAAAATATAGTCTCCATATGAATAGCTTTAAAGTGAAAGTTTCGCCATTCTGATAATATAGTCAAGACGCTAATATATTCACCATAACAATAAAGACACCATGATCACATAAATGATATGATAATATAGTCAACGCAACAATAAACCCATTTATAAATTATATCCACTCTGAGAATACAGCCACTTGAAAATATAGATACTGTGAGAAAATAGTCATTTTTGGATCATAGCAAACATATAGCGTCCAAGAGAATATAGTCTCTATGACAAAATAGCGAAGAAGACAGGATTTATCATCACAATACAGTCACCTTGATAGTATAGCCAATAAAACAGTGGAACAACCATGAAAATGTACCTACCAAAACAATATAGCTTACATGAAAATATAGTTACTACGACAAATTCATTACAATGAAATACAAACGATATCACATTATTGTTTCGAAAATCATACACCAATCATGATCATATAAGATAAAACCTTCAAAACAAAGCAAGGGTAGCGACAACGCAGGGAGGAATAGCTACAACCTAGCTCTGAAAGACGACAGCAGCTCCGTACATGTCGGTAGCTGGTGCGCGACTGTCATCTGGTGACTACATTGTCATGATATGCTATATTGTCATGGTTTCAGTACTGTCGTAGTGAATGTATTATTATGTTAGCTATATTGCAGTGGCAGGTTGGCTAAATTTTCATGGTAGGATGATTTTGTTATCGCGGTTATATTGCATTTGTGATAATACTGTCATGGTGACTGTGTTCCAGTAATATCTATATTATCATTTAATTTGTTGAAGCGATTGCAATATTGTCGTAGAGACTCTAATGTCATGTTGCCTGTATTGTCATGATGGTTGTATGTCATCTTGACTGTATAGTCATGTTGGTCATATTCCAGTTATGATTACATGGTTATGGTAACTATATTGCCATGGTGACTATATTGATAGGTGACTACACTACATTGCCATGATAGCTATTTTTCATTTTTGTTATGCTGTAAGGAGGTGACTGTCTTTTCATATTGAATATATTATCAGGGTAGCTATATTGTTAAGTTAGCTATATCATTGTGGTGCTTACTTTCTTTTTCTGGTGGTATATTGCCATGATGCCTAGACTAACATTTTGGCGATATTGGCATGGTGATATAGTGTCTTAGCAAATAAACTGTTATTGTGGATATGTTCCATGGGATTTTATTATCATAGTAGCTACATTGTCAATGTTACTATATTTTCATGGTAGCTCCATTGTCATGGTGACGATATTGCCATTGTGGCTATATTGTTATTTTCAATATAATGCCATGCTAACTACATTGTCTTGGCCGCTATATTTACTTGCTGGCTATATTGCTATGGTTAGTTTTGTCGTTGGGGATATATTTTGTCATTAACTACAATTTTGTTTTAATCATATAATCTTGATAACAATATTTTCTTGGCGTCTTATTTGGTAATGTGAGTGCAAGTGTATGGATATCATATTAGCATGTCACTATATTGTCATAGTTTTTATACTGTGATGGTGTTTATGTCAGCCTCCTAATGATATTATCATGATTGATATATGATTATGGTAACTAAATAGTAATGGCGATTATATTTCATTGAGACAATTTTGTCATGTTGCCTGCATTTTCATGGTAGCTATATTATTATGGGAGGTACATTTTCATTGTTGTTTCATTGTTTTATCGGTTATACTGTCAAGGTGACTATATCTTAATTAGAAATCTTGTCTTGATCGCTATTTTGCCATGGACACTATATTGTCCTGGAGCCTATATGTTTGCTATGATCCAAAGAGACTATTTTGTCACTGCATCAATATTGTCAGGTGCTTATATTGCCATAATGAATATAATTTGAAGGCTTCCTTATTGTTGCGTTGACTGTATTGTCATATCACTTATATGATCATGGCTATATTGTTATAATGAATATATTGCCGTCTTGACTATATTATCATATTGGCTAAATTGTCATGGTAAGTATGTTGACATGGAAGCCTTATTTTCTTGGTGTTTATATAGTCAGTGAATTATATCGTGACATTACTGTCATAGTGGCTGTACTTTCATGGTGGCTATATAGTCGTCTGCTGTATTTTCACTGTTACTCTTTTGTGAAGATTGCTTTATTGTCATTGTAGCTATAGTGTCATGGGGGATATATTTTCATAGCAGCAGTATTGTCATTATGAACATAACGTCATTTTGGCTATCTACTCATTTTGGTTATATTGCGAAGATTTACATATCGTCACCTTGGCTATATTGTCAAGGTGATCTCTTCTATGGTTGCTATGTTGTCATTTTTTTTAGTCATGCATATTTTTTCATAAGCGATACATTATCGTGGTAACTTTACTATTAAGGTGACATTATATTGTCATTGTGACAATGTTGACAATATGACTATAATCTCTTAGTGGCTACATTACTAAGATAACTATACTGTCTTGATGACTATTTCATGATGATGGTTATAATGACAGTTTGACTGCATTTTCATTGTAGCATATTTAATGGTGTTGATTTTGCCCTTGAAGATATATAATAAAAGCGAAAATTTCCTTTTTTTTAAAATTATTATGTGAATATATTGCCATGATATGGGATATTGTTATAGTTTCATTATTGTCATGTTGAATGTATATTATGTTGGTTACATTACAATTAAAGTCATAGTGGCAGGGTAACAATATTTTCATGGTTGGATCATTTTGTTATGACGATTTTATTGTATTTGTGAGTATATTCTCATGGTTACTGTGTTGCCGTAATTTCTATATTGTCCTGGACACTACATATCCTGAAATCTATATTGTCGTATTAGTTATATGATCATGGTAGCTTTATTGTCATAGTGAATATCTTGTCGTCGTGACTATATTATCATAATGGCTTAATTGTCATAGGAAATATGTTGGTGTGAGGGCTATATTTTCATGATATTCATAAAGTCATTGAAAGATTACTATCAAGGTGACTCTAATAGCCTGGCGATTGATGAATATCGTGACATTATTGTCACGATAGCTGCATTGTCATACTGGCTATATTGTCGTTTCCTGTATTTTCAATGTTACTCTTTTGTGAAGATTGCTTTATTGTCATTGTAGCTATAGTGTCATGGGGAATGTATTTTCGTAGTAGCAGCATTGTCATTATGAACATATCGTCATTTTGGCTATCTGCTCATTTTGGTTACATTGCGAAGATTTACATATCGTCACCTTGGCTATATTGGCCAGGTGATCTCTTTATAGTTCCTATATTGTCATTTTTTTTTAATGTATATTTTTCATGAGTGATACATTATCTTGATAACTATATCATTAAAGTGACAGTATATTGTCATGGTGACTATATTGTCATTATGCTACAATCTCTTAGTGGCTATATTGCTAAGATAACTACATGTGACTACATTTTCATTGTAGCTTATTTAATGGTGTTGACTTACCCTTGGAGATATATCATTATAAAAACGGATATTTCATTTTGTTTAAATCATGAGGTGAATACATTGTCATGATATGTTATATTATTATAGTTTCAGTACTGTCATGGTGAATGTATATTATGTTGGCTACATTACAATGGAAGCCATAGTGGCAGGGTGGCTATATTTTCATGGTTTGATCATTTTGTTATTAGTATTTTATTGTATTTTTGAATATATTGTCATGGTGACTGTCTTGCCATAATTTCTATATTGTCATTTGATTTCTTAAATTGATGGCAATATTGTCATAGAGACTGTATTGTCATGTTGCCTTTATGGTTATCATGATTGTCTTGTCATCTTGACTCTTTGGTCATGATGGCTATGCTGTCATTAAGTTTACATTCTTATGGTAACTATATTGCCATCATGGCTTTTTGTCAGAGTAGCTATATTGTTAAGTGAGCTATCTTATCGTGGTGGGTATTTTTTTTCCTTTTGGTATATTGCCATGATGGCTATACTAGAATTTTGGCAAGATTAGCATGGTGATATGGTGTTCGCAGCCCAACTGTTGTTTTGGACATTTTTTCATGGGAATACATTATCATGGTACCTACATTTTCAAGGTTACTATATTTCATGCAAGCTACATTGTAAAGATGACGATATTGGCATGGCGGGTGTATTGTTATGTTCAATATAAAGCCATCCTGGCTACATTATCTTGGTCGCTATATCAACTTGATGGCTATATTGCTACGGTCAATTTCATCGTTGGGGATGTATTTGGTCTTTACCTACAATTTGGTTGTGATTATATGATCATGATAATATTTCTATGACGGCTTATTTGGCATCTTGAGTGTATCTGTCTGGATATCATATCATCATGTAACTTAGTCTGTCATGCTTTTAAACGGTGATGGTGCTTATGTGAAAATGCTGATTACATTATCATCATTAATGTATGATTATTGTAACTATATAGCAATGGCAATATCTTTTTTGATCATTTTGGTATGTTGACTTCATTTTGATAGTAGTTATATTGGTATGGCAGAAACATTTTCATGGTTCTGACATTGTTTTATGGGCTATACTGTCAAGGCGGCTGTATAGTATTGATAAATTCAGTTTTGGACGCTATTGTCTCCTGGACACTATATACTTTAGAGGCTATATGTTTCCTATGATCCGAAAGCGACTATTTTGTCACGGTATCTATATTGTCAGGTGGCTATATTGACGTTGTGAACATATTCTGAATGTTTCTTTAATGTTGCGTTGACAATATTGTTATATCAGTTATATGGCCAATGTGGATTTGTTGTTATAGTGAAAATATTGTAGTTGTGACTATCCTATCATAATGGCTAAATTGTCATGGGAAATATGTTGATATATATGCTATTTTCTCATGATACTTTTATTGTAATAGTAAAAATTTTTCAAGTTTACTCTAATATCACAGTGATTGATTTATGTTGTAATATTATTGTTATGGTGGCTGTACAATCATGGTGGCTATATTGTCGTTTGATGCGTTTTCAATGTTACTATTTAGTGAATATGGCTTTAATGTAAGTGTAGCTATACTTTCATTGGGAACAAATTTTCATAGTGACGCAATTGTCATTATGAAATAGTCATTTTGGCTATCTTCTAATTTGGGTTACATTGCTATGTTATATATATCGTCACCTTGGCTATATTGGGAAGGTGATTTTTTTTTATAGGTGGTATATTGTCATTTTTTAATCGTGCATATTCTGTTATAAGCGATATATTATCATGATACGCATATCATTAAGGTGAAAATATTGGCATGGCGACTATATTGTCTTTATGACTGTAATCTTATGATAACGATATAGGTACCCTGATATATAGGCAACATGAAAAGACAATCACCCCCTTGTAATATAACAAAAAATAACGAATAGCCATCATGGCAATATATTCATTTAACAATATATCCACCATGGCAATATAGTTACCGTATCAATATAATCTTAATGGAAATATAACTACCACGACCATATAGACACAATGACAATACAACCACCAAGACAATACAGGAACCATGACATTACATTATGACAATATAGCCACCAATTCAACAAATCAAAAGACAGTATAGATATTATGGCAACAGTCACCATGACAATATACACACAAGTGGAATATAATCGACATAACAAAATGATTATATTATGAAAATATAATCTCTCTGCCACTATGGCTTCCATTGGAATATAGCCAACATAATAATATATATTCAATGACATTCCTGAAACCATAACAATATAGCATATCACGACAATGTAGTCCCCTAGTGATTTAATCAAAATGAGAATCTCGTTTTATAATGATACATCCTCAAGGGCAAACCCAACACCAATATTAAAGCTACCGTGAAAATGTAGTCACCATGACATTATAACCATCATGATGAAATAGACACCATGACAATAAAGTTACTTTGGCAACATATCCAACATGATATCATTGTCATAATAACAATATGGTCAAAATGCCAATATATAGTTAACGGAATGTTATAGTTATCATGATAATGTATCACTTACGACAAAAAATGCATGATTAAAAAAATGAAAATATAGCAACAGTAAAAAAAGATCACGTTGCTAATATAGCCAAGGTGATGATATATATATGATAGAAATGTAACCAAAATAAGGAGATGGCCAAAATGACAGTATGTTCGTAATGACAATAATCCCACTATGAAAATATATTCTGCATGAAACTATAGGTACACTGACAGTAAAGCTATCTTCACAAAAGCGTAAAATCAAACTACAGCAAACTACAATATAGCCACCATGACAATAGAGACATCTTGATAATAATATTACGATATAACTCAATCACCAAGACAATAGAGTCACCTTGACAGTAATCTTACAATGTGTTTATAAATATCATGAAAATATAGCCCCATGTCAAGATATTTCCTATGACAATTTAGACATTATGAAAATATAGTCACGACGACAACCTATTCATAATGACAATAAAGCTACCATGATCATACAACAGATATGACAATATAATCAAAGCAAAAATATAGAACCAATCAACTTATATTCACAATGGCAATATAACCACCTGACAATATAGACACTGTTAATAGATACTCGTTTTCGGATTATAGCAAAAATATAGACTCCAGGACAATATAGAGTCTGTGAAAAAACAGTGACTCAGACAGGATTTATCATCATAATATGCTCATAACATTATAGCTGTTATGGAATTGTAGTCAACATGAAAAAATTATCACAATGAAATAAAACGACATTACAATATAGTTACCATAATCATACACCGATCATGATTATATAATCAGCAGGTTGACATAAACAAGATGATAGTGTAAAAACCATGACAATTTAAGTGACATGATGAGATGATGTCCATTCACTTACACTTACAATACCGCATAAGTTTTCATGAAAACATTATCATGATCATATAATCACAACAGTATTGTTACTAATTACCAAATATATCCCGAAAGACAAAATCAACCATAACAATATAGCCATCAAGTTGATATAGCGGCCAAGATAATGTACCCAGGACGGCATCATATTGAAAGTAAGAATACAACCACCATGCCAATGTCTTCACCATGACAATGTAGCTACCATGAAAATATAGTAACCTTGAATACGTAGCTACCATGATAAAATATACAATTGAAAAATATCCACAACAAGAGTTTAGCTGCTAAAACACTATATCGCTATGCCAATATCGCCAAAATGTTATTATTGCCATCATGATAATATACCGCCAGAAAAGAAATATATATACCCACTCCTCGACAATATAGCTATTCTGACAATATTGCCAACATGAAAAGACAGTCACCTCCTTGTTATTTAACAAAAATGACAAATAGCCATCATGGCGTTATAGTGATTTAACAATACAGCCAGTATGGTAATATACTTACCATA
The DNA here is from genome assembly GCF_036320965.1 of Panulirus ornatus. Classification (NCBI taxonomy): domain Eukaryota; kingdom Metazoa; phylum Arthropoda; class Malacostraca; order Decapoda; family Palinuridae; genus Panulirus; species Panulirus ornatus. Next base: position 5,418,452 of record NC_092278.1, on the reverse strand, counting down.
ACAATGTGATTCTAACGACAATGTAGAAAAGATGACTATATAGTCACGTTGAAAATACAACCACCGTGACAATACAGATAACATGACAGTACCGTCTCTAAGACAATATTGCCATCAATTTGACAAATTATATGACAATATAGATATTATGGCAACATAGTCACTATGACAATATACTCAGAAATGCAATATAATCGCCATGATAAAATGATCCTACCATGAAAATAAAGCCACCTACCATTTTGGTTTCCTTTGCAATGTAGAAACTGTAATAAATGATTTAGTATAGCATATCATGTATAGCATATCATGGCAATGTAGTCACAAAATATATTAATTAAAATTACAATTTCTCTTCTATAATGGTATATCCTCAAGGGCAATATCAACTTCATTAAAAAGGTTCTACGAAAACACAGTCATTATGACATTATAAAAATCATGATAAAAAAGTCACCATGACAATATAGTTATCTTGGCAGTATAGCCACTGTGACATTATAGTCATAATGACAATATAGTCGCAATGACAATATTGTCACCATAAAAATATAATTATCATGATAATATTTCGCTTTTGACAAAGTATGCAAGTGTTAAATAATGACAATATATCACCTATAAAAAGATCACCTTGCCAATATAGCTAAGGTGACGATATATACATTATAGCAATGTAACTAAAATGAAAAGATAGCCAAAATGACGGTATGGTCATAATGACAATACTGCCCCTATGAAAATATGTTCCCCATGACACTATAGCTACACTGACAACAAAGCCATATTCACAAAAGAACAACATTGAAAATACAGCAAATGCGAATATAGCCACCATCATATTTCAGCGACCTTGATAATAATGTCACGATACAAATCATCACCATGTCATTGGTCACCTTGATAATAAACTTACAATGACTATATAAATATCATGAAAATATAGCCTGCATGTCAACATGTCTGCATATGATAATCTGGCCATTATGATAATATAGTCATGACGGCAATTTATTCACTATAACAATATAGCCACAGTGATCATATAACTGATGTGACAATACAGTCAAAGAAGCAAAAAAGAAATATAAAATCATATTCACTATGGCAGTATAACTACATGACAATATAGATACTGTAACAAATAGTCGCTTTTGAATCATAGCAAACATATAGCCGGCAGGACAACATAGTCTCTATTATAAAATAGCGACCAAGACAGGATATATCACTATAATATAGACACCTTGGCAGTATAGACCATAAAACAATGTACCAATCATGAAACTGTACCTGCCAAAACATTATAGATGTCATGAAATTTTAGTCAACATGACAAAAATGAAATATCATCGGCATTACAATATAGTTACCATAATCATAGACCAATCATGATCATATAATCAAGAGGTTGACATAAAGAATGTCACAGTATAAAAACCATGACAGTATAAATGACATGATGATATATCCAGACACTTACAATACCAAAGAAGCCGCCATGAATATATTGTTATCATGATCATATAATCACAACAATATATTGTAGGTAGTGACAAATATATCCCCAACGACAAAATTAATCATATCAATATTGCCATCAACTTGTTATAGCGACCAAGATAATGTAGCGAGCATTGTATTGAGAATTACAATACAGCCACCGTGCCAATGTCGTCACCATGACAATATAGCTACCATGAAAATATAGTAACGTTGATAATGTAGCTGCCATGGGAAAATATTCAAGATAGAAAATACCCAAAAGATAGCCAAAACAAGAGTTTAGCTGCTAAGAAGATATATCCCCATGCAAATATCTCTAAAATGTTAGTATAGCCATCATGGCAATATATCAACAGAAAAAATCCTCATCACAACGATATAGCTAACTTGACAATATACTACTCTGACGATATAGGTAACATTAAAAGACAGACACCTCCTTGAAATATAGAAAAAAAAATGACAAATAGCCATCATTGCAATATGGTAACTAAACAATATAGCCATCATGTCAATATGGTAACCAAACAATATAGCCATCATGGCAATATGATTACCATAGCAATGTATTCTTAATGGCAATATAGTCACCATGTCATTATAGTGACGATGACAATACAACTACCATGACAATACAGAAAACATCAAAAGACAGTCTCTAAGACAATATTGCCACTAATTCAACAAGTTAAATGACAATATAGATATTATGGCAACACAATCACGATGACATACTCAGAAATGTTATATAATCGTCATAATAAAATGATCCTATCATGAAAATATAGACACCCTGCCACTATGGCTTCCATTACAATATAGCCACAATAACAAAACATTCACCACGACAGTACTGAAACCATAACAATATAGCATATCATGACAATGTAGTCACTTGATCATTTAATGGAAAAGAAAAATATCGCTTCTATTATGGTATAACCTCAGGGACAAAATTTTATACACCATTAAAAAGCTGCCATGAAAATACAATCACTATGACATAAATATCATGATAAAATAGTGACCATGGCAATATAGCCACTCTGAGATTATAGTCATTATGACAATATAGTCGCTATTAAAATACTATCACCTTAATAATAAAGTTATCAAAATGATATATCGCTTGTGACAAAATATGCATGATTAGAAAATGACAGTATAGCACCTATAAAAAACATAACCTTGCCACTATAGTGAAGGTGACGATATATCCATCATAGCAACGTAAAGAAAAAGAGATGATTACCAGAACGACGGTATGTTCGTAATGACAATACTGCAACTATGAAAATATGTTCCCCACTATTCTCCAGCTTCACTGACAATAAAGCCATCTTCAGAAAAAGAGTACTATTGAAAAAATAGCATCGACTATACAGCCATCAAGACAGTACAGCCACCATGACAATAATCTCTCGATATAAATCAATCGCCAGGACATTAGCGTCACCTTGATAATGAATATACAATGAGTACATGAACATCATGAAAATACAGCGTCCATATAAATATATTTGTCGTGAAAATATAGCCTCCATATGAATATCTTTAAAGTGACAGTTTCGCCATTCTGATAATATAGTCAAGACGCTAATATATTCACCATAACAATAAAGTCACCATGATCACATAAATGATATAACAATATAGTCAACGCAACCATAAACGCATTTATGAGTTATATCCACTCTGAGAATATAGCCACATGAAAATATAGATACCGTGACAAAATAGTCATTTTTGGATAATAGCAAACATATAGCGTCCAAGAGAATATAGTCTCTATGACAAAATAGCGAAGAAGACAGGATTTATCATCACAATACAGTCACCTTGACAGTATAGCGAATAAAACAGTGGAACAACCATTAAAATGTACCTACCATAACAATATAGCTTACATGAAAATATAGTTACTATGACAAATTCATTACAAAGAAATACAAACGATATCACATTATGGTTTCGATAATCATACACCAATCATGATCATATAAGATAAAACATTCAAAACAAAGCAAGGGTAGCGACAACGCAGGGAGGAATACCTACAACCTAGCTCTGAAAGACGACAGCAGCTCCGTACACGTCGGTAGCTGGTGCGCGACTGTCATCAGGTGACTACATTGTCATGATATGCTATATTGCCATGGTTTCAGTACTGTCGTAGTGAATGTATTATTATGTTAGCTATATTGCAGTGGCAGGGTGGCTAAATTTTCATGGTAGGAGAATTTTGTTATCGCGTTTATAATGCATTTGTGATAATACTCTCATGGTCACTGTCTTCCAGTAATATCTATATTATCATTTAATTTGTTAAAGCGATTACAATATTGTCGTAGAGACTCTAATGTCATGTTGCCTGTATTGTCATGATGGTTGCATGTCATCTTGACTATATAGTCATGTTGGTTATATTCCAGTTATGATTACATGGTTATGGTAACTATATTGCCATTGTGACTATATTGATAGGTGACTACATTGCCATGATAGCTATTTTTCATTTTTGTTATACTGTAAGGAGGTGACTGTCCTTTCATATTGAATATATTATCAGGGTAGCTATATTGTTAAGTTAGCTATATCATTGTGGTGCTTATTTATTTTTTCTGGTGGTATATTGCCATGATGCCTAGACTAACATTTTGGCGATATTGGCATGGTGATATAGTGTCTTAGTAAATAAACTGTTATTGTGGATATGTTCCATGGGATTTTATTATCATAGTAGCTACATTGTCAATGTTACTATATTTTCATGGTAGCTCCATTGTCATGGTGACGATATTGCCATTGTGGCTGTATTGTTATTTTCAATATAATGCCATCCTAACTACATTATCTTGGTCGCTATATTTACTTACTGGCTATATTGCTATGGTTAATTTTGTCGTTGGGGATATATTTTGTCATTAGCTACAATTTTGTTTTAATCATATGATCATGATAACAATATTTTCATGGCGGCATATTTGGTAATGTGAGTGAAAGTGTATGGATATCATATTATCATGTCACTATATTTTCATGGTTTTTATACTGTGATGGTGTTTATGTCAGCCTCCTGATGATATTATCATGATTGATATATGATTATGGTAACTAAATTGAAATGGCGATTATATTTCATTGTAACAATTTTGTCATGTTGCCTGCATTTTCATGGTAGCTATATTGTTATGGCAGGTATATTTTCATTGTTGTTTCATTGTTTTATCGGCTATACTGTCAAGGTGACTATATCTCAATTAAAAATCTTGTTTTGGTAGATATTTTGTCATGGACACTATATTGTCCTGGAGCCTATATGTTTGCTATGATCCGAAAGAGAACTATTTTGTCACAGAATCATTATTGTTAAGTGCTTATATTGCCATTATGAATATAATTTGAAGGCTTCCTTATTGTTGCGTTGACTGTATTGTCATATCACTTATATGATCATGGCTATATTGGTATAGTGAATATATTGCCGTCTTGACTATATTATCATATTGGCTAAATTGTCATGGTAAGTATGTTGACATGGAAGCTTTATTTTCGTGATGTTTATATAGTCAGTGAACTATATCGTGACATTATTGTCATAGTGGCTGTACTTTTATGGTGGCTATATAGTCGTTTGCTGTATTATCACTGTTACTCTTTTGTGAAGATTGCTTTATTGTTATTGTACCTATAGTGTCATGGGGGATATATTTTCATAGCAGCAGTATTTTCATTATGAACATAACGTCATTTTGGCTATCTAATCATTTTGATTTTATTGCGAAGATTTACATATCGTCACCTTGTCTATATTGTCGAGGTGATCTCTTTTATAGTTGCTATATTGTCATTTTTTTTAGTCATGCATATTTTTTCATAAGCGATACATTATCGTGATAACTTTACTATTAAGGTGACAGTATATTGTCATTGTGACAATCTTGACATTATGACTATAATCTCTTAGTGGCTATATTGCTAAGATAACTATACTGTCATGGTGACTATTTCATGATGATGGTTATAATGACAGTTTGACTGCATTTTCATGTAGCATATTTAATGGTGTTGATTTTGCCCTTGAAGATATATCATAAAAACGAGAATTTTCTTTTTCTTTATTTAAATTATCATGTGAATATATTGCCATGATATGCGATATTGAAATAGTTTCAGTACTGTCATGTTGAATGTATATTATGTTGGTTACATTACAATTAAAGTCATAGTGGCAGGGTAACAATATTTTCATGGTTGGATCATTTTGTTATGACGATTTTATTGTATTTGTGAGTATATTCTCATGGTTACTGTGTTGCCGTAATTTCTATATTGTCCTGGACACTACATATCCTGAAATCTATATTGTCATATCAGTTATATGATCATGGTAGCTTTATTGTCATAGTGAATATCTTGTCGTCGTGACTATTTTTTGATAATGGCTAAATTGTCATAGGAAATATGTTGACATGAGGGCTATATTTTCATGATATTCATAAAGTCATTGAAAGATTACTATCAAGTGACTCTAATAGCCTGGCGATTGATGTATATCGTGACATTATTGTCACGATAGCTGCATTGTCATGGTGGCTATATTGTCATTTCCTGTATTTTCAATATAACTCTTTTGTGAAGATTGCTTTATTGTCATTGTAGCTATAGTGTCATGGGGAATATATTTTCGTAGAAGCAGTATTGTCATTATGAATATATCGTCATTTTGGCTATCTGTTCATTTTACCATTAAAGTGACAGTATATTGTCATGGTGACTATATTGTCATTATGACTACAATCTCTTAGTGGCTATATTGCTAAGATAACTACATGTGACTACATTTTCATTGTAGCTTATTTAATGGTGTTGATTTACCCTTGGAGATATATCATTATAAAAACGGATATTTCATTTCGTTTAAATTATGAGGTGAATACATTGTCATGATATGCTATATTGTTATAGTTTCAGTACTGTCATGGTAAATGTATATTATGTTGGCTACATTACAATGGAAGCCATAGTATCAGGGTGGCTATATTTTCATGGTTTGATCATTTTGTTATTAGTATTTTGTTGTATTTTTGTATATATTGTCATGGTAACTGTGTTGCCATAATTTCTATATTGTTGTTTGATTTATTAAATTGATGGCAATATTGTCATAGAGACTGTATTGTCATGTTGCCTGTATGATCATCATGGTTGTCTTGTCATCGTGACTCTATGGTCATGATGGCTATACTGTCATTAAGATTACATTCTTATGGTAACTATATTGCCATCATTGGTTTTTGTCAGAGTAGCTATATTGTTAAGTTACCTATCTTATTGTGGTGGGTATTTTTTTTCCTTTTAGTATATTGCCATGATGGCTATACTAGAATTTTGGCAAGATTAGCATGATGATAGAGTGTTCGCAACCCAACTGTTGTTTTGGACATTTTTTCATGGGAACACATTATCATGGTACCTACATTGTCAAGGTTACTATATTTCATGCAAGCTACATTGTAAAGATGACGATATTGGCATGGCGAGTGTATTGTTATGTTCAATATAACGCCATCCTTTCTACATTATCTTGGTCGCTATATCAACTTGATGGCTATATTGCTACGGTCATTTTCATCGTTGGGATATATTTTGTCTTTACCTATAATTTGGTTGTGATTATATGATCGTGATAATATTTCTATGACGACTTATTTGGCTTCTTGAGTGTATCTGTCTGGATATCATATCATCATGTAACTTAGTCTGTCATGCTTTTAAACGGTAATGGTGCTTAAGTGAAAATGCTGATTACATTATCATCATTAATGTATGATTATTGTAACTCTATAGCAATGGCAGTATCTTTTTTGATCAATTTGGTATGTTGACTTCATTTGGTAGTAGTTATATTGGTATGGCAGGTACATTTTCATGGTTCTGACATTGTTTTATGGGCTATAATGTCAAGGCGGCTGTATAGTATTGATAAATTCTGTTTTGGACGCTATTGTCTCCTGGACACTATATACTTTAGAGGCTATATGTTTCCTATGATCCGAAAGCGACTATTTTGTCACGGTATCTATATTGTCAGGTGGCTATATTGACATTGTGAACATATTCTGAATATTTCTTTAATGTTGCGTTGACTATATTGTCATATCAGTTATATGGCCATTATGGCTTTGTTGTTATAGTGAATATATTGTAGTTGTGACTATATTATCATAATGGCTAAATTGTCATGGGAAATATGTTGATATGGATGCTATATTCTCATGATACTTTTATGGTAATTGTAAAAAAATTTTCAAGTTTACTCTAATATCACAGTGATTGATTTATGTTGTAACATTATTGTTATGGTGGCTGTCCAATCATGGTGGCTATATTGTCGTTTAATGCGTTTTCAATGTTACTATTTAGTGAATATGGCTTTAATGTCAGTTTAGCTATACTTTCAATGGGAACAAATTTTCATAGTGACGCAATTGTCATTATGAAATAAAGTCATTTTGGCTATCTTTTAATTTGGGTTACATTGCTATGTTATATATATCGTCACCTTGGCTATATTGGGAAGGTGATTTTTTTTTATAGGTGGTATACTGTCATTTTTTAATCGTGCATATTCTGTTATAAGCGATATATTATCATGATACCCATATCACTAAGGTGAAAATATTGGCATGGCGACTATATTGTCTTTATGACTGTAATCTTATGGTAACAATATAGGTACCCTGATATATAGGCAACATGAAAAGACAATCACCCCCTTGTAATATAACAAAAAATAACAAATAGCCATCTTGGCAATATATTCATTTAACAATAAAGCCACCTTGGCAATATACTTACCGTATCAATATAATCTTAATGGAAATATAACTACCATGACCATATAGACACGATAACAATACAACCACTAAGACAATACAGGAACCGTGACATTACATTATGACAATATAGCCACCAATTTAACAAGTCAAATGATAGTATAGATATTATGGAACCAGTCACTATGACAATATACAATCAAGTCGAATATAATCGACATAAAATGATTTTATTAAAATATAGCCACTCTGCCACTATGGCTTCTATTGGAATATAGAATACATAATAATACATATACAATGACATTCCTGAAACCATAACAATATAGCATATCACGACAATGTAGTCCCCTAATGATTTAATCAAAATGAGAAATTCGTTTTATAAAGATATATCCTCAAGGGCAAACCCAATACCGATATGAAAGCTACCGTGAAAATGTAGTCACGATGACATTATAACCATCATGATGAAAAAGACACCATGACAATAAAGTTAATTTGGCAAGATATCCAACATGATATCATTGTCATAATAACAGTATAGTCAAAATGCCAATATATAGTTACCGGAATGTTATAGTTATCATGATAATGTATCACTTATGACAAAAAATGCATGATTGAAAAAATGAAAATGTAGCAACCGTAAAAAAAGATCACGTTGCTAATATAGCCAAGGTGATGATATATTTATGATAGAAATGTAAGCAAAATAAGTAGATCGCCAAAATGACAGTATGCTCATAATGACAATAATTCCACTATGAAAATATATTCTCCTTGACACTATAGGTACACTGACAGTAAAGCTATCTTCACAAAAGCGTAAAATTAAAATACAGCAAACTACAATATAGCCACCATGACAATACAGCCATCTTGACAATAACATCACGGTATAACTCAATCTCCAGGAGAATAGAGTCACCTTGACAGTAATCTTACAATTACTTTATAAATATCATGAAAATATAGCCCTCATGTCAGGATATTTGCAATGACAATTTAGCCATTATGAAAATATAATCACGACGACAATCTATTCACTATGACAATAAAGCTACCATGATCATATAACTGATATGACAATATAATCAAAGCAAAAATATAGAAACATTCAACTTATATTCACAATGGCAACATAACCACCTGAAAATACAGATACTGTTGATAGATACTCGTTTTCGGATCATAGCAAAAATATAGACTCCAGGACAATATAGTCTCTGTGAAAAAACAGTGACTCAGACAGGATTTATCATCTTGATATGGTCATAACATTATAGCTGTCATGGAATTGTAGTCATTGTACTCAACATGACAAAATTATCACATTGAAATAAAACCACATTACACTATAGTTACCATAATCATACACCAATCATGATTATATAATCAGCAGGTTAACATAAAGAAGATCATAGTGTAAAAACCATGACAATCTAAGTGACATGATGAGATGATATCCATTCACTTAAACTTACAATACCACATAACTTTTTATGAAAATATTATCATGATCATAACAGTATTGTCACTAATTACAAAATATATCCCGAAAGACAAGATTAACCATAACAATATAGCCATCAAGTTGATATAGCGACCAAGATAATGTAGCCAGGACGGCATCATATTGAAAGTAAGAATACAACCACCATGCCAATGTCTTCATCATGATAATGTAGCTACCATGAAAATATAGTAAGCTTGACTATGTAGCTACCATGATAAAATATACAATTGAAAAATATCCACAACAAGAATTTAGCTGCAAAAACACTATATCGCCATGCCAATATCGCCAAAATGTTATTATTGCCATCATGATAATATATCGCCAGAAAAGAAATATATATACCCACTACTCGACAATATAGCTATTCTGACAATATTGCCAACATGAAAAGACAGTCACCTCCTTGTTATATAACAAAAATGACAAATAGCCATCATCTTGATATAGTGATTTAACAATACAGCCACTATGATAATATAGATACCATAATAATGTGATCTTAACGACAATGTAGCCAACATGACTATATTGTCACGTTGACAATAAAACCACCGTGACAATACAGATAACATGACAGTACCGTCTCTAAGACAATATTGCTATCAATTTGACAAACTATATGACAATATAGATATTATGGCAACATAGTCACCATGACAATATACTCAGAAATGCAATATAATCGCCATGATAAAATGATCCTACCATGAAAATATAGCCACCTACCATTTTGGTTTCCTTTGCAATGTAGAAACAGTAATAAAAGACTTACCATGACAGTACTAAAACCATAACAGTATAGCGTATCATGGCAATGTAGTCAGCTGATAATTTAATAAAAATGACAATTTCTCTTCCATAATGGTATATCCTCAAGGGAAATATCAACACCATTAAAAAAGCTTCTACGAAAATACAGTCATTATGATATAAAAATCATGATAAAAAAGTCACCATGCAAATATAGTTATCTTGGATATATAGCCACTGTGACTTTATAGTCATAATGATAATATAGTCGCTATGACAATATTGTCACCATAAAAATATAACTATCATGATAATATTTCGCTTATGACAAAGTATGCAAGAGTTAAATAATGACAATATATAACCTATAAAAAGATCACCATGAAAATATGGCTAAGGTGACGATATATACATTATATCAATGTAACTAAAATGAAAAGATAGCCAAAATGACGTTAAGGTCATAATGACAATACTGCCACTATGAAAATATTTTCCCCATGACACTATAGCTACACTGACAACAAATCTATATTCACAAAAGAGCAACATTGAAAATACAGCAAACCAGAATATAGCCACCATCATAGTTCAGCCACCATGATATTAATGTCACGATACAAATCATCACCATGTCATTAGTCACCTTGATAATAAAATTACAATGACTATATAAATATCATGATAATATAGCCTCCATGTCAACATGTCTGCCACGATAATCTGCCCATTATGATAATATAGTCATGACGGCAATTTATTCACTATAACAACATAGCCACAGTGATCATATAACTGATGTGACAATACAGTCAAAGGAGCAAAAAAGAAATATACAAATCATATTCACTATGTCAGTATAACTACATGACAATATAGATAATGTGACAAATAGTCGCTTTTGAATCATAGTAAACATATAGCTGGCAGGACAACATAGTCTCTATGATAAAATAGCGACCAAGACAGGATATATCATTATAATATAGACACCTTTACAGAATAGACCATAAAACAATGTAACAATCATGAAACTGTACCTGACAAAACATTATAGATGTCATGAAATTTTAGTCAACATGACAAAATTATCATAATGAAATATCATCGGCATTACAATATAGTTACCATAATCATAGACCAATCATGATCATATAATCAGTAAGTAGACATAAACAATATCGCAGTATAAAAACCATGACAGTATAAGTGACATGATGATATGATATCCATACACTTACCCTTACAATACCAAAGAAGCCACCATGAATATATTGTTATCATGATCATATAATCACAACAATATTGTAGGTAGTGACAAATATATCCCAACGACAAAATTAATCATAGCAATATAGCCATCAACTTGTTATAGCGACCAAGATAATGTAGCAAGCATTGTATTGAGAATTATAATACAGCCACCGTGCCAATATCCTCACCCTGACAATATAGCTACCTTGAAAATATAGTAACGTTGATAATGTAGCTGCCAGGCAAAATATTCAAGATAGAAAATACCCAAAAGATAGCCACAACAAGAGTTTAGCTGCTAAGAAGATATATCACCATGCCAATATCTCTAAAATGTTAATATAGCCATCATGGCAATATATCAACAGAAAAAATACTCATCACAACGATATAGCTAACTTGACAATATACTACTCAGGCAATATAGGTAACATTAAAAGACAGCCACCTCCTTGAAATATAAAAAAAAAAAAAAATAGCCATCATGTCAATATGGTAACTAAGCAATATAGGCATCATGTCAATATGGTAACCAAACAATATAGCCATCATGGCAATATGATTACCATAGCAATGTATTCTTAATGGCAATATAGTCACCATGTCCTTATAGTTACGATGACAATACAACATACCATGACAATACAGAAAACATCAAAAGACAGTCTCTAAGACAATATTGCCACTAATTCAACAAGTTAAATGACAATATAGATATTATGGCAACACTATCACGATGACAATATACTCAGAAATGTTATATAATCGTCATAATAAAATTATCCTATCATGAAAATATAGTCACCCTGCCACTATGGCTTCCATTACAATATAGCCACAATAACAAAACATTCACCACGACAGTACTGAAACCATAACAATATAGCATATAATGACAATGTAGTCACTTGATCATTTAATGAGAAATAAAAATATCGCTTCTATTATGGTATAACCTAAGGGACAAAATTTTATACACCATTAAAAAGCTGCCATTAAAATAGAGTCACTATGACATAAATATCATGATAAAATAGCGACCATGGCAATATAGCCACTTTGAGATTATAGTCATTATGACAATATAGTCGCCATTAAAATACTGTCACCTTAATAATAAAGTTATCAAAATGATATATCGCTTATGACAAAATATGGATGATTAGAAAATGACAGTATAGCACCTATAAAAAAGATCACCTTGCCACTATAGTCAAGGTGACGATATATACATCATAGCAACGTAAAGAAAAAGAGATGATAACCAGAACGACGGTATGTTCGTAATGACAATACTGCAACTATGAAAATATGTTCCCCACGATTCTCCAGCTTCACTGACAATAAAGCCATCTTCACAAAAAGAGTACTATTGAAAAAATAGCAAACGACTATACAGCCATCAAGACAGTACAGCAACCATGACAATAATCTCTCGATATAAATCAATCGCCAGGACATTAGCGTCACCTTGATAACGAATATACAATGAGTACATGAACATCATGAAAATATAGCGTCCATATAAATATATTTGTCGTGAAAATATAGCCTCCATATGAATATCTTTAAAGTGACAGTTTCGCCATTCTGATAATATAGTCAAGACGCTAATATATTCACCATAACAATGAAGTCACAATGATCACATATATGATATAACAATATAGTCAAAGCAACCGTAAACACATTTATGAATTATATCCACTCTGAGAATACAGCCACATGAAAATATAGATACCGTGACAAAATAGTCATTTTTGGATCATAGCAAACATAAAGCGTCCAAGAGAATATAGTCTCTATGACAAAATAGCGAAGAAGACAGGATTTATCATCACAATACAGTCACCTTGACAGTATAGCGAATAAAACAGTGGAACAACCATGAAAATGTACCTACCATAACAATATAGCTTACATGAAAATATAGTTACTATGACAAATTCATTACAATGAAATACAAACGATATCACATTATGGTTTCGATAATCATACACCAATCATGATCATATAAGATAAAACCTTCAAAACAAAGCAAGGATAGCGACAACGCAGGGAGGAATAGCTACAACATAGCTCTGAAAGACGGCAGCAGCTCCGTACACCTCGGTAGCTGGTGCGCGACTGTCATCAGGTGACTACATTGTCATGATATGCTATATTGTCATGGTTTCAGTACTGTCGTAGTGAATGTATTATTATGTTAGCTATATTGCAGTGGCAGGGTGGCTAAATTTTCATGGTAGGAAAATTTTGTTATCGCGGTTATAATGCATTTGTGATAATACTGTCATGGTCACTGTCTTCCAGTAATATCTATATTATCATTTAATTTGTTAAAGCGATTGCAATATTGTCGTAGAGACTCTAATGTCATGTTGCCTGTATTGTCATGATGGTTGCATGTCATCCTGACTATATAGTCATGTTGGTTATAT